>NC_083477.1:4579087-4719087 GCF_030014155.1 Tachysurus vachellii | reverse complement strand
AAAAAATATATATATATATATATATTAATATATATATATATATATATATATATATATATATATATATGTATATATATATATATATATATATATATATATCCGCATATATTCGTATACGTATTCGTATATATATTCGTATACGTATATATATTCGTATATATTCGCATAGATGGTATATATACGCATATATTGTTGTTGTTGTTTTTGTTGTTGTTGTTGTTGTTGACTAAATCCTTTTTTTTGGCCCAATGAATATACAAACATATACACAAACATTGTTCTACTCTGTTTTGTGCTGTATAAATATATTGTATTCAATCATAGATTTGGAGCGTAATTAAAATATAAATCAACATGAAATATCTTCCTAATGAGCAAGAAAGCAGCCTGACCGACTGATGACAAGATTCACCCTTTTAATCTTAACCCTTTTTAAGAGTACGCTGGCGTTTCGATCCGAAAATCATCTAATCGGACGTTTTTAATCGGAATAAACAAACGGCTTTTGATTTTCTGTCTGATATAAAATTAAATTCTAATCAAATTTTCATTTTATTTGTCACATACACAGTACAACATATACTGAATGCTTTCCGTGACTGTCCTAAAAATATAAAAACAGCAAATTATACCAATGTAGAATTACATTAGAATTAAAAAAATACGGCAGAAGTCAGGGACAAATTATAAAGAAATAAATAGAGGTAGTAACTGAATATGGTACAGTGATGTGTGTGAATATGAACATAATGTCAGATATATATCCCTCTGTTCAATATGAGATATTAAGCTTCTTATGAACAAGAACTTGTGGCACCTCAAAGAGTACAAATGGGTTTGATATCACTGTTTACTGTGAAAATAAATACATATACAAACAGTTTTATGGATTTTTTTTTTTATGAATATATCGCCTCTGGTATTGTAGTGAAAAACAGAAATACTGATGAAACACAACAAAGTCTTAAAGTCCTGAGTGTCTACTTTCATATAAGCTTCATATTAAAGGTGCGGTCTCCGTTGTTTGAGAAATGCTTCAGAAAACTGAGTCGGGCCGCCAAACAAGACAAAAACAAAACTAACGTGTAGCCAATGAGCAGAAAGGGGCGTGTCTTGTCAATATGGGCGGAGAGGGTGTTCAGTGCGCATGTGTGACATTAGCAGAAAGCGGTTTTAACATTGACATGGAGTATAAAAACAAAGAAAGAAAGCGAAGAAAGGTTTACGATAAGGCAAGAAGTAGGACGTGTTAATATAGGATCAGCTTTCCAGCGCTGGAGAGAACTGAGCGTCTTCTGCGGTGAAACGGAGATAAACCTTTCACGGTACAACACACAGTACTACAAAAACACATTTGTATTACCATAGTATTACTCATTGAGTTCATTTATTGATAAAAATATACCCTCAGTCAGCTGCCCCAGCAAGTTCCGCCATAATACTTTGAGTTATACTTGGGTTATACTTGTCTGGTTTATGTGTGAGGCGGAGCTATCAAAACAGGGGTGGGACCCATTCAGGATAGGGGCGTGTTTGTTTTGGTGATTTCAAATGTCAACATTGGCTTTCAAACAACAGAGACCCTACCTTTAACACCACTGTGGCATGAGACTCATCACCATAGACACATGGACATTGGACATCATGGACATCATCATGGACTCATCGACATTTCAATCATCGACATGGACACGTTGAAACAGGAGGAAAGTTTCCTTTAGCGAACACATCGTCAAATGGTGGAGATAATTTTAAATAGAGAATATTTTTCTCACGCTTGCTTGTTTACGGATTGTCAGTTGACGACTCCTGGTTTAAGCCTTACAGATGTCAAGGAAGGCAATATGAAATACTGTGTCCTCTAAAAACTACAACAATGCTTGACTTTAAGGATGAACTTTATCTCCTGCGATCTCCTGCAGTCTCACAAAATGGCGTCTGAAAGCAGAGCCTTATAGACTCATGTAGGATTTTGGATCTTTTTTTTGCAAACAAGCCTGTGTGCTTTTACCAAAGCAAAGCGCAATTTAAAATTTTCTCTCTCTCTCTCTCTCTCTCTCTCTCTCTCTCTCTCTCTAATTCCACTCATGCTCCATTGCAGTCTTGCTGTAATTAAACCCAGACTAATGGTTGTTTTTTTGTGCAGCATGACCAGCTTGACTTATCCAAACCCTGAGCTGCTGCTGGACGTATTTCCACAGTTCAGCAAACACAGAAAGGGTTTTGGAGGTCAGCACTGTGTGGAGTTCGGTGAGCTTTCTGCTCTAACACACCTGATTCGGTTCCTCACTTCATAGGAAGCTTTAGTCCATCTGGAAAAAAGCAACACTCTTCACCGGGGATGAACATGTTACAGTCATAGGCAGTGCACGCACACACACACACACACACACACACACACACACACACACAGACACACACATGTCAGTGATACAGTACACACAGCACCATGTCAGTAATAAGAACATCTGGCAGGCGCTGGTCCTCTTAATATAAGATATCTGAGATGATATATGATGATTTAGTGACCTTCTGATACAGAACTGAGGAAGGAAAACAAACTACGACAACAGACTGTTGAGTCATGTGCATTTGGTTTTCTTGTTTTTTTCTCCGTTCCGAAGCTCGCTGCCATTCCTTTATTATTCTGAGGTTCATGGGAACCACCTCCCACAGAATATCCAGAAATACACACGCTAGAGGAGTAATCAACCGAATCATCCTTCCCTGCTGACAACCATCTCCCAGATAACTAAGAACACTCCAGTCTAAAACATAACACCAAATTTCCATGACTGATTTAGGGCTCATTTAGAAAAGTCTGGTTTAATGATAGTAAAATATAGATACAATACTTTTTGTTGCTCTTTTTATGTTTATTTAAACGATATCACGTTTCATGTCTCTCTTCGGCTGAAAGAGAAAAAAGGTAAAAGAATAAAAGGAATGAAAGAACAAACGGCTTTGCTTATTCATGAAGTACTGTAGAACTGGAAAATAATGGGATTCATTATCTTGTATGACCAGCATTGTTGGAATTGCTGTCATTGGTGTTGATGGTAGTGTTGGTTGTGTTGTTGGTGGTGTTGATAGTGTTGATAGTGGTGGTGGTGTTAGTGTTGTTGGAATTGTTGTCATTGGTGTTGATGTTAGTTTTAGTGGTGATGATGGTGTTAGTGTTGTTGGAATTGTTGTCATTGGTGTTGATAGTAGTTTTAGTGGTGATGATGGTGTTAGTGTTACTGGAATTGTTGTCATTGGTGTTGATAGTAGTGTTAGTGGTGATGATGGTGTTAGCATTGTTGGAATTGCTGTCATTGGTGTTGATGGTAGTTTTAGTGGTGATGATGGTGTTAGTGTTGTGGGAATTGTTGTCATTGGTGTTGATGGTAGTGTTAGTGGTGATGATGGTGTTAGTGTTGTTGGAATTGTTGTCATTGGTGTTGATGGTAGTGTTAGTGGTGATGATGGTGTTAGTGTTTTTGGAATTGTTGTCATTGGTGTTGATGGTAGTGTTAGTGGTGATGATGGTGTTAGTGTTGTTGGAATTGTTGTCATTGGTGTTGATGGTAGTGTTAGTGGTGATGATGGTGTTAGTGTTGTTGGAATTGTTGTCATTGGTGTTGATGGTAGTGTTAGTGGTGATGATGGTGTTAGTGTTTTTGGAATTGTTGTCATTGGTGTTGATGGTAGTGTTAGTGGTGATGATGGTGTTAGTGTTGTTGGAATTGTTGTCATTGGTGTTGATGGTAGTGTTAGTGGTGATGATGGTGTTAGTGTTGTTGGAATTGGTGTCATTGGTGTTGATATTAGTGTTAGTGGTGATGATGGTGGTAGTGTTGGAATTTCTGTCATCGGTGTTGATGTTAGTTTTAGTGGTGATGGTGTTAGTGTTGGAATTTCTGTCATTGGTGTTGATATTAGTTTTAGTGGTGATGATGGTGTTAGTGTTGTTGGAATTTCTGTCATTGGTGTTGATATTAGTTTTAGTGGTGATGGTGTTAGTGTTTTTGGAATTGTTGTCATTGGTGTTGATAGTAGTTTTATTGGTGATGGTGGTAGTGTTGGAATTTCTGTCATTGGTGTTGATGTTAGTTTTAGTGGTGTTGATGGTGTTAGTGTTGTTGGAATTGTTGTCATTGGTGTTGATGGTAGTGTTGATATTGTTGATAGTGGTGGTGGTGTTAGCATTGTTGGAACTTTGTCATTGGTGTTGATATTAGTTTTAGTGGTGATGATGGTGTTAGTGTTGGAATTTCTGTCATTGGTGTTGATGTTAGTTTTAGTGGTGATGATGGTGTTAGTGTTGTTGGAATTGTTGTCATTGGTGTTGATGTTAGTTTTAGTGGTGATGATGGTGTTAGTGTTGGAATTTCTGTCAAGGGTGTTGATATTAGTTTTAGTGGTGATGATGGTGTTAGTGTTGTTGGAATTTCTGTCATTGGTGTTGATGTTAGTTTTAGTGGTGATGATGGTGTTAGTGTTGTTGGAATTGTTGTCATTGGTGTTGATGTTAGTTTTAGTGGTGATGATGGTGTTAGTGTTGGAATTTCTGTCAAGGGTGTTGATATTAGTTTTAGTGGTGATGATGGTGTTAGTGTTGTTGGAATTTCTGTCATTGGTGTTGATAGTAGTGTTAGTGGTGATGATGAGGTTAGAGCAAGCTTGGCCTTGTTGCTATTTATTTCCAGATAAATAAAAAAAATCTCCCAATCTGGTCACTTGCCTGCTTACATTTTCCCATCCACCAGCCAGCTCTCTGTATTCAACAACACAGCTACCAAATGATGATCACATGCTTTCACTCAGACACATGAAACCAGGCAACGACAACATTTTGGAGCTCATGCTGCATCACCGGACAATGTAACTCGTACAGAAGACTCATCTGTGTGACTCCGATCACATCTCTTCCACCACACCTGATATCGCTTCCTGGTTGTGGAATCATTGAGATTTGACCTTGTTATCTCCAGATGATAGAAGAAAGCAGAGTCACTGGGAACTACTGTACTTATATCTCCAACCTCTCCAGGACATGAATAAATACCCCACTGGGACTTTACAGTATAATGTGTGTATGTGTGTCTTTTTTCTATCGTTCTCTGAGACATAAAGAAGTTTACTGCTAGTCATGTAAAGCTGCAGATTTAATTAATTGGTTTAAATACCACATGACATATACAGTAGGTGTAGTGAGATAGACAGCCTTAGGGGGAAAAAGCTATTCAGCATCCAATCAGAGTTACTAAGGAGGTATTTATTCCACCAATGTAATGATATAATATATATAATATTGATTTAAATGTCAGAATAACTGTGACTTCAACATCCTTTAGCAGCTGTAGCTTCTGCAGTTTCTTGTTCATTATCATGAGATTATTAGGAATTCAATACATGCTAGTTTGTCATTGCTTTGTGCAAGTGAAACGTGAACCATTTTGAAGCAGAGAGAAGAGAGGAAATCGATCTGAGCCATTGCACAAACATTGGGTCTAGTCAGTACAACAATGGTGTACTAACAACCAGACATCGAACAGCTCGGTAAAGGAAAACTACAGCAGATGATGACATCACCGACAAAATATACAGGGCCGGGCTGAAGGTCTCACAATCAAACATTTAAAGATGATTTAAAGAAGAACTCTAGAAGCCAATTTGTTACAAAATACAGAAAGACATCCCAAAATTAGAATGGAACAGTTTGGTGATGTCAATGGGTTAATGTCACTGGGTTAATGTCACTGGGTTGATGTCACTAGGTTGATATAACTGGGTTAATGTCACTGGGTTGATGTAACTGGGTTGATGTCACTGAGTTAATGTCACTGGGTTAATGTCACTGGGTTGATGTCACTGAGTTAATGTCACTGGGTTAATGTCACTGGGTTGATGTCACTGGGTTAATGTCACTGGGTTGATGTCACTGGGTTGATGTCACTGGGTTGATGTCACTGGGTTGATGTCACTGGGTTGATGTCACTGGGTTGATGTCACTGAGTTAATGTCACTGGGTTAATGTCACTGGGTTGATGTCACTGGGTTAATGTCACTGGGTTGATGTCACTGGGTTGATGTCACTGGGTTAATGTCACTGGGTTAATGTCACTGGGTTGATGTCACTGGGTTAATGTCACTGGGTTGATGTCACTGGGTTGATGTCACTGAGTTAATGTCACTGAGTTAATGTCACTGGGTTGATGTCACTGGGTTAATGTCACTGGGTTAATGTCACTGGGTTGATGTCACTGGGTTGATGTCACTGGGTTAATGTCACTGGGTTAATGTCACTGGGTTGATGTCACTGGGTTAATGTCACTGGGTTAATGTCACTGGGTTAATGTCACTGGGTTGATGTCACTGGGTTAATGTCACTGGGTTAATGTCACTGGGCTAATGTCACTGGGTTGATGTCACTGGGTTAATGTCACTGGGTTAATGTCACTGGGTTGATGTCACTGGGTTAATGTCACTGGGTTAATGTCACTGGGTTGATGTCACTGGGTGACATCTGGATGTTGCTTTACTGTTAATGCTGTTCTGTTTACTGTTACTGTTAATGCTCATGGCTTTGCGAACCTACATTGGCATCCAAACGCAGCGAATCCAACATGTACGTGCAGCATGATGTAATTTGTATAAAAGGAGGTTGCAATCGAGAATAATGAAAGTACGTAACATTATTTTATCATTAACACAGAAAATGTAAATGTATTAAACATTGGTATACTTAAGGTACATTATCAAAGGTGCTAACAGTAGCCCCGCCCCCAGCCCCTGACTGGAAAAGGGGCATAAGACTATCTGTTCCAGTATTTTTGGAACCCACATAAAAACAGGGTGGTCTTAAACCAAAGGTGCTGTGTTCTAATTGCTTTAACACATCTAGATGAAAGCTGGAGCTCTGATCTGTCGTCTCCTATTCAACTTTTGATTCCGATCGCAAATGTTTTTAGAAAAATAAAACAAATTAAAGAAATGTCAGCAAGGGAAAACATCTTGGATTTAGTCGAACGTATCCACTATTTCTTACTATAAGGATACAACAAATGAAACCCATTTCTAGGCATATTCTACTATCTTTGCTTTATTCGAGTTTCTTGAAATGAATGCTTAAAATGAGTGAAATAATCTAACAATAGAATAAGAAACTGAAGTGTGGTTAAAGTGAACGTGTGGCTTATCATGCACAAAGGAAAATTCCGCAAAGACGATGTTTATATATTTGAGTTTTGCGCAGTTCCATGCAGATTAGCGCTTGCAAAACAAACCCACATACAGTACACATAAACATACACATGATTAGCATTAGCATGGCTTTGTTAATTCTATAGAGAGCCTCGGGGGATGTGTTTGTGCTCACTTACTCATGGAAATGTATGAGACAGGTATATACACACACACACACACACACACACACACACACACACACACACACACACACACACACACACACAAACTGAGGAGTCTCAAAGGTTGGTGTATATCAGTATTAGGTATGAATTATGAAATCATGGGGCATGTGGAGGAGCAGCACAAGATGTCTGTCTGTGTGTGTGTGTGTGTGTGTGTGTGTGTGTGTGTGTGTGTGTGTACTCAAATGCAGATTATTCTACATTTCAAGATCCGTACAGTGTAAGAGGAGAGGATATCATTTCATTTACATTCAGTTCAATTCACTTTTATTTGTATAATGCTTTTAACAATGGATATTGTCACAACTCCCCGAGACGATATAAAGAAACAATAAGACTAAAAAAGAATCTCATCCTCGTACTATAACTGTGTACTACGGTATACGGTCAAAAAGTGCAATTCAATAAACTTTCCCATGTCTAATTCATGCAAAGCCACAAAGTAAACAGCTTATTAGTCTAACTCAAGAATGCTATAGCAGACCAGACTGGATGCATATGATATTTTCAAGCAGAACAGCCACACATGACTCAGTTCAAGGACACGGGAGGCAACCAGGCAAGCTGTCGATTTGATAAGCGCAACCGCAAATACAGATGGAGAAAGATACGCTGGAATTGAGTTTGTAGGCCTGAAAGGTCAAACCGCATCCAGACTGACTGAAGCTAAATGAAGTGTATGTACGCTGAGCACACACGGAAGCAAACGCAGAAGGAGGAATGAGTGAAGGAAATGAAGGTGAAGCGAACTGCATAGTGGCATTTCTTTAATAAGTTTCAAGATGTGTAAAAGCCGGTGAGAAAAAAATGCTTTTGGGGGTGGGGGGGATGGGGGGGTTAACGCTCGACTGTGGGGATTGATACTTGAATGTTGAAGAAACATCCAGTTAAATGTGGGGCTATCTACAGGGCGAGCCATGCAGATAGGTGCCAAAAAATAATTAGGATCTAATCATTTGAACTGAAAGAAGAAGAAGAAGAAGAAGAAGAAGAAGAAGAAGAAGAAGAAGAAGAAATTGACTGAGAGTGATTGGGATTACACAAGATTACTTCAAATTATACAAAATACTTTAGGTGGATAATCTAATCTAATCTTATTTTGTCCATCTGTCTGCCCATCCAGCAATATGTACATCCATCCATCCACCCACCCATCCATCCAACTATTTAGTCATCCATCTATGCAACCATCCATGTGTGACTATAGAGGCTAGATACTCATTAGCTATCTAAAGAACGAGTGGTAGATTATTTGTAGTATTTATAGAGAACAGTATCACTTTAACCACGTCTGAAATACAGTATTCTTCTATACCTTCTGACCAGATTCAAGAATTCTTATTCGTAATTTTTTTTGTCAAGGCAAGTAGGGTCCTGCATGGGCTTACTGAAAAGCCTTAGTTAAAATCTGCCACACCAGCCTTTAAAGTTTAATAAGCCGACAAAGCCGAGTCTGATACCCCAAATCCCACTTTACACGCTTACTTGAACTGTCCTAAGATGGTTCTACCTTACAAGGTTTAACAGTATTCTGAGATAAAAGACCTACAGTAACTGCCACAGAAAACTGCAATAGAAGGGCAGGGAATTATGTAAGCCTCAGGCATGGTGTCCAATTCTCTGCAAAAGGCACAACCTGACAGAAGTTGCACATTATTCCACTTGTTTAATCAATTGGTTTTGGTTTTTAGACAACTCATGAGTTGTGTCAGGTGTAGCTTCTGCAGTGGTTGGATTGCAAACCTGCAGGTACTCTGGGTCTTATCTAGGATACATTTGGACACCCCAGCCTTGCAGGATAACCAAAAATAAGATAAGCCATAGTACAGCAGCCAATCATATGAGTCCATTTCCCACTGTCCTGTACCCACCTGGCCTCACCTGAGCATTCTGAACCACTAGTGTTTTATTCTACATCCAATAATAAGTTTACTTCACTCCATGTTTAATTATTATTATTATTATTATTATTATTATTATTATTATTATTATTATTACTATTATTATTATTACTATTGTGTTAATTTTATTATATTTTGTTTCTTTATTATTATTATTATTATTATTATTATTATTACTATTATTTTTATTTTATTATTATTTTTATTTATTATTATTATTATTATTATTATTATTATTATTATTATTATTATTATTATCATCTTGTTGGTGATAATGATAGTGTAGTAGATAATGGTGGTGTCGGTAATATTGTAGTTGGTTCTAGTGGTGATGATAATGGTAGTGGTGATGGTAGTGTTGATGATGGTGTTAGTGTTGTTGGTGTTTCTGTCATTGGTGTTGATGGTACTGTTGTTTGTGGTTGCAGTGACGATCATAGTGTTGTCTGTGGTTCTGATAGTATTATTGTTGTTGGTTGTGATGAGAGTGTTCTTGTTGTGGTCACTGGTGGTGGTGATTGTAGTGTTGTTGGTGGTGATAGTGTTGGTGTTGATGAAATTGCTATCATTGGTGTAGATGGTAGTTTTGGTTGTGTTGTTTTTCGTTCTGATAGTGTTGATAGTGGTGGTGGTGGTGCTAGCATTGTTGGAATTGTTGTCATTGATGTTGATGGTAGTGTTGGTTGTGTTGTTGGTGATGTTGATAGTGTTGATAGTGGTGGTGGTATTAGCATTGTTGGAATTGTTGTCATTGGTGTTGATGGTAGTGTTGGTTGTGTTGTTGGTAGTGGTGGTGGTGTTAGCATTGTTGGAATTGCTGTCATTGGTGTTGATGGTAGTGTTGGTTGTGTTGATAGTGGTGGTGGTGTTAGCATTGTTGGAATTGCTGTCATTGGTGTTTATAGTAGTGTTGGTTGTGTTGATAGTGGTGGTGGTGTTAGCATTGTTGGAATTGCTGTCTTTTGTGTTGGTGGTTGTGTTGTTGTTGGTGATAGTTCTGATAGTGTTAGTGTTGTTATTGTCATTGGTAGAGATAATGGTGTTGTTGTTTGTGATAGTTTACAATATTATTGTTATTTGTTTGTTTTTTTTGTAGCATTGACATTCATGTCAAACATGTCCTTCATCTGGATGCCACTCTTCTTGCTCCTCAGACTCCACTGATTACATGTAATCAATTATTGCGTCCTTACTGAAGCTGCCAATCAATTATTAGATGAAGAAGACAAGCTAATATCAATTAGAGCTGTGAAAAGCAATTTTCCTCGAGTTTCTCTTTACCAAATGTCAAAGGTACACACTAAGCTTTTTGACCCTTGTTGCCAAGCATAGTTTCAAGTGGTTTTGCTTTTTAGTTCTATCTGAAATATTGATTATTACTCCAGTGCTTGTCCACTGCAATGCAAATCCGCAATGCTGTGCCACCAGTATTCTGTATCTCCCTGCACTTAGTCACAAAGCTGCTCAGTCTCTGTAAACATCTCTAAAATAAATGCTGCATCTGCACTATAAAGTCGCAAATGCAAATTCACCAGAGCTTAATCATTTTTACCATGTGATAATTCCTACATGCTGAGCATAGGAGCATATCTATATTGTACAGTTAATCATTATAACTACTTAAAGCATAAAGGATTTAGGTTAGTGATAGGTATTTATCATGTTGTACATGTTTTACCAAAGTCTTTCCCAATGTGATGACAATACTAACATGCTGGCTTAATATGCCCTGATAATTAATGAGATGGAAATTAGATGAAGCAACCTTCACACTTTCTATAAAAAAAGCTCATCTCTATGTTCCCATGCTTGTTAATACCAAGCGGTTTTAAGTGAGGCTTCTCTGTTTCTGAAACAAAACAACCCACTGTGCTTTTCAAGATGATAATGATAGATTACCGCATGCTGTCGTCAGTCACTGAGACGTTTGGCTAGGATTGTTGTGAAATGTGAATTGCCTGTCTACAAACATCCATCTGGCTCTAGCTTCTAGATAACCACAGATCATCAGCAAAAACACTGCTTTGGGAAAAGAAGGAAAAAGAAGAGTGACAGCAGAGTTGAGTCACTCTTCTCGTTTCAGCCAACAGATGAAAAAAAAAGTCACCCCGTGAAAAGAAGGTGTTCGGTGAAGTTAAAGGACCCACTGCACGTAAGTTTCCTTTCCGTTTACTAACCCTTTCTTTAATCCGTTTTTTTTTTTTTTTCAATTAGCTGAGTGGATTTCACCATGTTGCATTCACTGGTTTGCTTCATGGTTTTCTCAAAGCTTTAATCAGAACTGGTGACTAGAGTCCTACAAGGTGTATTCAGGTAACCTGAGCACCCCATTCAGATTACCAGTAAGTTAAATTAGAAATGAGTAATTATTAGAGCTTGCCAGAATGTTTTGATCAGGATTTCGGTAGCATCTTACGGTGGCCGAGAAGTGCAAAACATTAACAAATCCGAAAACAAATTAACAAATCCGAAAACAAATTAACAAATCAAAAAAAAGAACAAATCCGAAAACAAATGAACAAATCAGAAAACAAATTAACAAATCCAAAAGCACATTAACAAATCAGAAAACAAATTAACAAATCCAAAAGAAATTAACAAATCCGAAAACACTAACAAATCCGAAAACAAATTAACAAATCCAAAAACACATTAACAAATCCGAAAACAAATTAACAAATCCAAAAAAAATTAACAAATCCGAAAACACATTAACAAATCCGAAAACAAATTAACAAATCCAAAAACACATTAACAAATCCGAAAACAAATTAACAAATAAAAAAAAAATTAACAAATCCGAAAACAAATTAACAAATCAAAAAACAAATTAACAAATCCAAAAACACATTAACAAATCCGAAAACAAATTAACAAATACAAAAAAAAATAACAAATCCGAAAACACATTAACAAATCCGAAAACACAACGACAATTCAGACACCCCGGAAGAGGTTGATATAGTTTGTGATTGGAACACGTACCGATCATTGGACAAGACAACTGTCACTCAAGGTATACATGAAGTTCAACAGTCTGCTGCAGGGAAAAGTTGGAATGGATGGATGGAATGGATTACTGTGGATTAATTCTGTTATTTTCTTATATTTAAACGGAGAACTTTATACATTACACATAAGATTCCATACCTGTATATCTTGAGTGACAGGTGTCTTGTCCAATGATCGGTAAGTTTCCTTTCAAAAACGATACGTTTGTGTACGATGTGTTTTCGGATTTGTTAATTTGTTTTCAGATTTGTTAATGTGTTTTCAGATTTGTTAATTTGTTTTCAGATTTGTTAATTTGTTTTCAGATTTGTTAATGTGTTTTCGGATTTGTTAATTTGTTTTCAGATTTGTTAATTTGTTTTCAGATTTGTTAATTTGTTTTCAGATTTGTTAATGTGTTTTCGGATTTGTTAATTTGTTTTCAGATTTGTTAATTTGTTTTCAGATTTGTTAATGTGTTTTCGGATTTGTTAATGTGTTTTCGGATTTGTTAATTTGTTTTCAGATTTGTTAATTTGTTTTCAGATTTGTTAATGTGTTTTCGGATTTGTTAATTTGTTTTCAGATTTGTTAATTTGTTTTCAGATTTGTTAATGTGTTTTCAGATTTGTTAATTTGTTTTCAGATTTGTTAATGTGTTTTCGGATTTGTTTGTGTTTTCGGATTTGTTAATTTGTTTTCGGATTTGTTAATGTGTTTTCGGATTTGTTAATTTGTTTTCAGATTTGTTAATGTGTTTTCAGATTTGTTAATTTGTTTTCAGATTTGTTAATGTGTTTTCGGATTTGTTAATTTGTTTTCAGATTTGTTAATGTGTTTTCAGATTTGTTAATTTGTTTTCAGATTTGTTAATGTGTTTTCGGATTTGTTAATTTGTTTTCAGATTTGTTCATTTGTTTTTCACTTCTCGGCCACCGTAGCATCTACAGTAGATCACTGTATTTAAACAAAATCAGATGCTTTTAAGCCTGAAAAATGTAGGGAAAAAATACTGCTAGAAATAGCTGACTATAATATTGATTAATATTCAAACGCAGTGTGTTTACTGCCAAAACATGACATACACGATCAAATGAATCCGATATTAGACATGAAATATCTACTAAAGTTTAAAGTTAGACTCGCACGTACTGTAACTGGCACACACTTCTGCTGCAGGTTAAATCTCAGTAGCACCGAGAGCAATGTGTATAATTTATATATTAAATCCTCACTACATGCATAACTTAACAATGATTATGATTTTAAGTGTTGGATTATTTTATTTATTTTTCATTACTAGGCAATAAACAGCTTCGTAGTTTTGTCCAAGGGAAGGTGGAACACTGTCTTTCTTACTGTACTGCTTCTGCACAGCATCTCTGAAGCAAAAAGCAGAAAATACATTAGCAGGACAGTCCAAAAGATGTATTCCAGTTAGCCTCGAAGCAACACACATTTTTCAGAAAATGATCTAAGTGCACAGTAAAGTCTAAAAGGTTCTTAGCTGACAGATTGCACCTTACTATTAAATGCTGTAGAGTTACAATGAAGTGGTAATGAGGAGCTCTGGGGCTTTTTTTTTGAAGGTGACTATAGCAGTAGATTTATACATCCGTCCTAGAATGCAAAAGTCTTTCTTAATCACAAGTTCTCTTTTAAGGGAACAGCTTAAAACATTCCCGATCAATGGAAATGTACTGTATGCAAGGTGTGTCGACGGGTTTCCCCTGATCTAACACTCCGGATCTGTAGCCAAAAAGCCTCAGGAGTTCATCCATTCCTTTTACATACTGTACTACAGACACCATTCAACCAGAGACAAAGAGAGATTTGTTTATTCTGAACCATTTACCTTGGGGCTAGTAATCCACATACACAAGACAAAACCACTTATAAACTGAAATTTTGGTAATGATATTTATTTGTAGTCCATGTGCTTTATTTTGGTTCTTTGGTCCTGTCTCGACCCCCATCCTGTCGTCGGTTTTTTTACTCGTCAGTTGTGTTCTGCATTTAATTCATTCATTCATTCATTTTCTACCGCTTATCCGAACTATCTCGGGTCACGGGGAGCCTGTGCCTATCTCAGGCGTCATCGGGCATCAAGGCAGGATACACACTGGAAGGAGCGCCAACCCATCGCAGGGCACACACACACTCTCATTCACTCACACACACACTACGGACAATTTTCCAGAGATGCCAATCAACTTACCATGCATGTCTTTGGACCGGGGGAGGAAACCGGAGTACCCGGAGGAAACCCCCGAGGCACGTGGAGAACATGCAAACTTCACACACAAAAGGAGGAGGCGGGAATCGAACCCCCAACCCTGGAGGTGTGAGGCGAACGAGCTAACCACTAAGCCACCGTGCCCCTGTATTTAATTTAATTCAATTCAATTCAATTCAATTCAAGTTTATTTGTATAGCGCTTTTTACAATTGACATCGTCTCAAAGCGGCTTTACAGAACATAAACATAGAACAAAAGGTTAATATAAAGAATAATATAAAGATTAATAAATTGCAAAATTCAAGATTAATATTAGATAGATTTAGTTCACAATGTGTATGTATTTATCCCCAATGAGCAAGTCTGAGGTGACTCAGGCAGCAGTGGCAAGGAAAAACTCCTTTAGATGTTTTATTTAAAACTTGATTAGTTTGTCTATGCATGCCTTATTATTATTTTATACAAATGAACACCAAGCAAACAATTCAATTAGTGTTAATGGTTCAGCTTGATGGCCCAGTGGTATATGCTTCTGATGAAAACCTTAGCTTTAAAATTTACCTTCCAGTCAATGGTCCTACACCTTAACCACTAAGCTACCACATCCCTACTGTATATACAGTAAGACATCCTTATCTACTGAGCTTCTATGCTCACTTTACTGAAGAAAGACTCTCATTAGAGATTTTCATGTTCATCCTGGTGTTGACAATTCTGCACTATTTTGTTATTATGACTATCGCTTATCAAACACATGCTGATCTTACATTCTTACATCTTAAAATCTTACATTCTGTCTCTTTTTAAATTAAAGCTTGTGGTTACAGTAAGTGTATCAGAGGCAGAATAAAGTCTCAGGTTCCATGTTGATTTTATAAAGCCCCGGCAGCCCTCGGTGCACGAAAGAGTAAATAATATAGAGCATAAAAAGGATTGCACCGAGGCCTTGAATGTCTCTCTTAGTTCTGAACCCTGAACTCTTTGTTTGTCTCTGAGGCCCGGTGAAAGCAAGGCAATGCATTTATATTTCATGTCAAAACTGTATTATAGTATATAGTGAACGGTGTATTATAGGATATAGTGAATGGAAAGTGTTGAATTTGCTGAAGGTTGACCTTGCCTGTTGGCAAACTTTAGTGACCTCTCGTCCAATTCCAGTTCTTTATACAATGAAAAGTCCAAAATATTATTTCATGCACTGAATATACAGTAAGTAATAGATCTTATGTTCAGGTCAGGATTGCATAGTGGTGCAATAGGTAGCTTTGCTGCCTTAAAGTTTCAGTGTACCAAGATTGATCCTGATAACATGTACGGAGCTCTTCTTGTATCTATGTGGGTGTTCTCCAGGTTCTCCAGTTTCCTCCTAACTCCTCCAAGGTGAACTTTCTATACTAAATTGAATGTGTTATTCTAAGGTATTCTGAAATGGACTGGCTTCCTATCCTGGGTGTATTCATCCCACACTCCCAAGTGTTCCCAGGATAGACTGCAGATAAATCATGACCCAGACCAGGTAATGGAGTTACTAAAGTCATGAAATCTCAAAATGTGTGTGTATTTCCATATTCGTGTTTGAGAATGTAAGCAAGGGGTTCACGGTGGCTTAGTGGTAGCACGTTGGCCTCACACCTCCAGGGTTGGGGGTTCGATTCCCGCCTCCGCCTTGTGTGTGTGGAGTTTGCATGTTCTTCCCGTCCCCATATACATGGGTTATGAGCTTCTTTGAAATGTAATGACTTGAAAGTAATCCATACAACAATTTCATACATTTATCCAATTAGTGGTTAGCACTATTGCCCCTGACCAAGAGTACTCTGGTTTCCTCGCCCAGAGCATTCACTAAATTCCAGGGGTTTCGTTACCACGACGTAAAGTGGTCATGGTTTCTGGAGGTCTTGGAAAAATGCCCTCTTTAAAAAAAAAGATCATACCTACGATGGATAATGAAGGACAAAACAGTCATACAGGTAGATATTATATTTTATATCTATTATGCTTTATTATCTTACAGTTAAGCTGTTTTCGAAAACAAATAAACAACCAAAAACTACGGTTAGGGTTAGATTATCAAATAGGCCACGCCTACCCGATGACGCAATATCTGTTACGCTGTTCTAAAATCCCTGGAAATAAGTGCATCCCTCTTGCCCAGTCCAAAGACATGCGATGAGTTGTGAATTGTGATAGACTGGCATCCTGTCCAGGGAGTATCCTGCCCTGAGTCTCTTTGGACAGGCACCAGGTCCCGTGTGACCCATAATCGATGTAGAGAATGGATGAGATGATCTGAAATGGTGTTTTTATGTATATTATCAGGAGCTGAAATCAGTCAGGGGGAGGAAATTTTCAGTAAAAATAGATAAAAGTTAAAACTTGTGTGGAACTGAGGCACCTCGAATCTGTATGTATGCAGTTCTGCAGCCGAAAGCTCCTTGTTGATGAGAGAAATCAGAGGTGCGTGGCCAGGCTGCTTGGAGCTGACAGCACATCTATGGTAACTCAAATAACAACTGTTTACATCAGCAGTGAGCAGAAAAATACATTTCTGAATGCACAACACAATGATCCTTAAGGTGAATGAGACAAAACAGTCAGCCAAGGACAGGAACCTGAGGCTACAGATCTCTGTAACTGGATAGCTCAAGAGTGAAAAAAGAAATAAAGTACAGTATACAGTATGTAAGCGTTAATGACCCTGAGTCTACTGTAGCCTCAGCCTCCTGACCTTGTCTGACAAGAGGGGAACGGTTCAACATATTTATCCCTTGCTATATGATATACTGTATATAAAACAATAAGAAGTTCTTAAGTTCAACTCGGTATCAAGACATGTAGAAAAATTCACCTATTTCTGACCTTTGTGTTTCCGTTTTCGGAGAAATCTGCTAAGCTCTGACAAAAAGAACAAAGATATTCCAGCACAACTGTCACGATGTCACAGAAACCGTAAGGTCCAAGTGTCTTTCACAGAAAAAAAGTTAAAGCCAACTCAAGCATCATCTCAAATCTGTACGTAGCCTAGTGGTTAATGTTGGGATACCAATCGGAAGGTTGTGAGTTTGATCCCAGGTCCACCAAACTGCCACTGTTAGGCGCCTGAGCAAGGTCCTTAACCCTCGATTGCTCAGCTGTATAAAAAAAAATGAGATAATGTAAGTCGCTCTGGATAAATGTGTCTGCCAAATGCTGTAAATGTAAATGTAAGATATCCAATATAGACCATTTCTACACAATAATACCACATCACACTCGAATTGTCGAATCGTAACCTAAAAGATAGGTTAAAATGATTGCGCTCATTCAACGTTATCTTCTCAGTAGTAACTCCTCATACACAGGGACTTGTACAGCTGACACGCCATGGAATTTAGTACAATTACATAATACAAAGAATAATATAAGAATAATATCTAATCGATGATGTGATGGAAAGATTTCTTTCATATTAATACAAAGAGTTTTAAGTGTCAGTGTTTACAGGAACAGTCATGGTGCTTAGTAAAGATATCCAGCAAAGAAAATCTTCAGGATAGAAGGGTTCAACGTTCTGGTTTCTTGGTAAAATGGCAAAAAACTGTTATAAACTGAGAGACAATGAGATGTTTAGGTGAGAGGTTTATTGTTGCTAATAGCTAATATTTCAAAACATTAAATATATGAAGTGTTAAAAAGCTTGGTGTCAATCAGTTGTTGGGAAATCACCCTAGTAAAAGTGGATGTTGGTATGCAGAATTAATACACTTACTGTAGGGGTATCACACCACCCTGGGATTGTAATATTATGTTTATTTTCTTGTTGAAGAACCCTAATACACAAAGCAGAAAGGGACAGAGAAGTGTACCTACTTCCTAGCATGAACTCTGGGCTGGTGTGATATTTTACATTTTAGAACAATTGCCTATTGTTTTTTTTTTGTTGTTGTTTTTTTCTATAAATGGTATACGGTCGAACTGAAACTGCAGTCTTCTCTTCAATCACTCCTCAATTCATCTCTTTCCTACAGTAATTTCTACTTTAGCCCCCACCCTGCAGTTTTTATGCACTTTTCTTATCCGGCATTCACTAAATTCCAGGGGATTCGTTATCACGACGTAAAGTGGGCGTGTTTCTGGAGGTCTTGGAAAAACGCCCTCTTTAAAAAAAAAAGATCATACCAACGATGGATAATGAAGGACAAAACAGTCATACAGGTAGATTTTATATTTTATATCTATTATGCTTTATTATCTTACAGTTAAGCTGTTTTTGAAAACAAATAAACAACCAAAGACTACGGTTACGGTTAGGGTTAGGGTTAGATTATCAAATAGGCCACGCCTACCCGATGACGCAATATCTGTTACGCTGTTCTAAAATCCCTGGAAATAAGTACATCCCCTTCTTTTCCAAGCTGAGGACCATCTAATAAGTCACAATATCTGACGGACATGTAAAACAACCAATCACAGTTCATTTTGTACAGCATCATGTTTAAGGGTGTTAGAATGTAAAGTCAATGTCAGGCATTTGGCAGACGCCCTTAATCCAGAGCAATTTACCATTTTATTTTGTACAACTGAGTGTTAAGGGCCTTGCTCAGGGGCCCAGAAGTGGCAGCGTACTGGACTAGTGATTTGAACTCACAACCTTCCAATTGTTAATCCAATGCCTTAACTATTAAGCTACAGCACCACATCCGTCCAGCATGCAACAGTAGATCTTTCATTTCAGAAAGTCTGAGTCTATTCCGTGAACTTCACATCATTTGGAAAACCCAGTGTTTAGAAGATCCTCAAATACGTTCATCGTCACTGGAGTAAACACGTCGGCTTCCGTCTTCCATGATAGAAGTAGAGCATCATGAAGTGGAATTCTTTTTTTTTTTTGAAAAGTATGCAGAGATTGACAATGCATTTCATTTTGTTTTATCTCTGCAGTCCACAAGACACTAATTTCTTCCAATAATTGAATGTATCTCCTACAGAAAACAGGTCTGAAAGGCTGAGCATGTCTCTACTGACTAAATGTCTCTTTATTCATTTGCAATTCATATTCAGGTTTGTTTAAAATGTGAACACAACCTTCTTGCTCTTCTGTAGGAAGTGAGCTTCTTTCTTCTTCACGGCACTTTACTGTAGCTTGAGAAAGAGGACTGAGTAAATAAATCAAGACCAGAATATATACGTGTTATATAACGTGAGCATTGATTTCTGCGGATTAATCTCACACATCTCGTTACTTACATATGCATTTCTACTGACGCTGCAGATTTCGGTACAAACTCTATCGCAGCTTGAGACGTTCATAAACAAGAAGTTAAATTATATACACAAAAATTATAATCATTTCACTGATTTGTTCATGCCTTAAAATCAAATTTATTTCTCATTTAACGCAAGAAATATTACTAAAAAAAAAAAAACACAAGAGAATAAGAGGTGTATTATGTGTAAGAAATTAAACACCACACAGTTATTGGAAAATAATTCACACCAGGGATTATCTTCCTATAACGGCATGTCCTATAACGAGTATTTTCTTTTTCCTTACACGACAGAATGTAAAAACGATTACAATATCTAGTTTATTAAAGAACGACATGCCACACTTATAACCCGTTGATTCCTGGTTAATACTTATGAGTCGAATTAGTTCTTGTTATCACTTTCACCATAGCAAGTATAAACAGCTTGGATTATATAACGCAACGGATTACATATATTTTTTCTTTCTCTCGGTAACAGCCTACTTTGTCAAGGGTTGTCAATCATGTGAAACGAGCTGGTCAGTCGATGTGTGAAGTCTAAAGCATGTGATTATGGTTACCTAGCAACCGCGGTACGCTGATGATACTGTAGCGATGGCATTAGATGTAGTTCCCACTTTCCAGCTGGCAAAAAGAGAAATTTTGCCATCATTGCGAACGCTCTGAAACGACCTAAATATATCCACGGTTAAATCTTTTACACTGTGTAACACACGTGTAATTTACATGACAGAAATAATTGTTGGTGACAGCAAAATGGTGTCATTAATGATACAGAGTACAGCTTTAAGAGGCTGGACTGAACCGGCACTGGATTTCTTTTAATCGTCTCATATAAACCTGTACGGGAGAAAATGTTATCCGTTTCTGGGTTCAGTAGAAATTAGGTTTGGGCGATAAAATGTTCAGTGTTATCAATAGATTAAAAGCACAGTTTGAATTATTCATTCATTTATTCATTCATCTTCTACTGCCTATCCGAACTACCTCGGGTCACGGGGAGCCTGTGCCTATCTCAGGCGTCATCGGGCATCAAGGCGCCAACCCATCGCAGGGCACACACACACACACACACACACACACATTCACTCACGCAATCACACACTAGGGACAATTTTCCAGAGATGCCAATCAACCTACCATGCATGTCTTTGGACCAGGGGAGGAAACAGGAGTACCCGGAGGAAACCCCTGAGGCACGGGGAGAACATGCAAACTCCACACACACAAGGTGGAGGCGGGAATCGAACCCCCGACCCTAGAGATGTGAGGCGAACGTGCTAACCACTAAGCCACCGTGCCCCCCAGTTTGAATTATACCTTCGGGTAATAGGGAAAAAAGTGAGAATCAGGATGAATATGGCTCAGTCCCCTGCTTGACACATAATACACTGGACATCGTCATTAAATCAGATGACCTTTTACACCGACTGACTTTCTCAAACGATTTTTCTTACAGGTGAAAATAAATCCAACTGTTTGATCTTTAAATAATATGGAACATGGAGCGTCTTAGCCGTGCTAGCTCGTTTATACCAGACTCACTCTGAAAATAGATGAACTCACAGCAGAGCGCAGTCTTATACCCTGCTGCGACTGTTGCACTGATCAATCAATCACAGTTCTATTATAACCTTCTGATCTGATAGCATGGAAAGATCTGCACCTTCAATTTACGGCTCCCACGTGTAAAAAAAAAAAGATCTCGCTTATTTTTCCAAACGCTCGAACGCTTCAGGATGTCTCTGCAGACCGACGTGTCTACAGGTATATATTGTTGCACACTGTTAACAATATTTCTACGAACTTTATTTCAAATACACTGCAGATACGAGCAACCGCTATCTATCTATTTTGACGGAGTCACGGAAAAGGTGCTTTGGCTAAAAACGTCCCAGTTGAAGAGATGAGACCCGGGGATTTAAGGAGGTGGTTCACACAGACATCTTGATGGACAACTCCAAGCTTTGGGATTATCGCTAATCCGGCGGCACTTTAAAGCAAACGTAACCTGTCTATTCTCAGCTGTTGATGGACAGCACAAGAATTAGTAATCTTATTACCTCAAAGATTCACTGACGGACAGTTCAACATTAACAAAAAAAAAAAAGTTCAAGCTTAGTCAACAACATGGGGCTGGAAGACCATCAAAATTCCATCTGTTATTCTTCTTCTTATTAAATTCCTCATGCGAGATTTCATTGAGATCCCGAAGAAGAAAATAAAAGAGAACCTAAACTAATGGAATCGCTATCAGGTGTCGTTACAAGATGACAACATACTGTAGTGTTAGGAGAATAAATGTGCTACCATCTAAACCATCCGGGCTGGAGAAGAGCGTGTGGTGTGTGAAGAGGATACTGAGATATATTTCAGTTATCGAGATGTACTTTAGACACGGACCCTACAGGGTAGAAATATTGTGATTCTTGGGATATTAGAGGTGACTTGATATCTGAAGACAAAGCTACAGGAGTCAGGTGTAGGTTCTTTTGTGTTACTTACAGTATATAAGGCTGAATTCTTATATTCTTGTAGTCCTTGGTTTAATTACAAGCACAAGGATGGGCGGCATGCTGGATGTGGTGCCAACTCACAGTGGGACAGAATCACACACACACACACACACACACACACACACACACACACACACACACACACACACAAACACACACTCACTCACACACCTATTCACTGCAATGCAATGCATGCCTTTAGACAGGAAACTAATGAGCCTGGAGGAAAACCCTGAAATCCACAGGTAGAACACGCAAACTCAACACACACACACACACACACACACACACACACAGAGGACAGAGGCGGGAATTGAAACCTAAACCCTGGAGATATGATTCAGATGTTTAAACCATGGCTACATTTTCTTTAGGAAAAAGTGCACAGGATTAACAAGCATCAGTATTATCTGTAAATGAAATGATTGAATTATAACAGCTTACTTCGCCTCACACCTCCAGGGTTGGGGTTCGATTCCCGCCTCCACCTTGTGTGTGTGGAGTTTGCATGTTCTCCCCGTGCCTCGGGGGTTTCCTCCAGGTACTCCGGTTTCCTCCACCGGTCCAAAGACATGCATGGTAGGTTGATTGGCATCTCTGGAAAATTGTCCGTAGTGTGTGATTGCGTGAGTGAATGAGAGTGTGTGTGTGCCCTGTGATGGGTTGGCACTCCGTCCAGGGTGTATCCTGCCTTGATGCCCGATGATGCCTGAGATAGACACAGGCGCCCCGTGACCCGAGGTAGTTCGGATAAGCGGTAGAAAATTAATGAATGAATGAATGAATGAATGAATGAATGAATAACAGCTTACATCCCAGACACACACTCGTTGACATCTGTTGAAGCAGGATACTAAAATATATATATATATATATATAATTCTATAATAGAGGAGGTGCTGGATCAAGTGCTATGTTATAAACCGACAAGTGATTATTTGTTTTAAGCCCTAGGGGTAAACAAAAGCACATTTGTAGTGATTAATGTGATCATTATAAGAAGGAATATTCATGCACCAATACTGTATATTAGCAAAATACAAGATTCTTATTTAACGTTTGTCATCATCTTCATTTCTCATATACGTCTGTTTAACCTTGACATTATTTTATTTTCTGGTGGTTTAATAAGGGTTATTGTCAACATTTAAGAACAAGTGATTGTCTTTTATAATGGAGGTCTATTGATTTGATTTTTTTTTTTTTTTTACCAGATCTCTTCACCTGTGGTGTCTCGGACGTGTCTTCAGGCTACGTAACCAGACACGTACCCGAATATGAGGAATCTTCCTTATGTAAACATTGATATAACTTTTAGATGCATGTGTTGTGCTTAAAGTACTTAAAGCTTAAAGAGTAAACACTCTACATGTACATGTTATATGCTGCATGTTTAGTGCAACTTTAGATTACAACAGCTTGTGTGTGTGTGTGTGTGTGTGTGTGTGTGTTCACAACAACCTGTTCACAATTTAGAATTGTTTGAACGCTAACAAACAGCATCGGTGATCGTTATCTCATATCTTATTTGAATTAGTTATGTTCTGTTTGCCTCAAAGACTTCAAATCTTCAGTCAGTGAAATGTGTCTATCCACACAATTACCCTAATAAGGTAATGTAATGAATATGAAGAGGACAGGACGGCTAAGGACGAGGACACACAACAACACAATGGGTGAATGATGAGTGGCCTTGATTTTCACAACACTCAGCTCAGAGAGTGTTTAACAGTTTATTAGAGGAACAGAGTTCCTTTAATAAGTATAGGGAGAAAAGATGAGATAAATCACAACACACACACACACACACGTGCCTATACTCTCTAATTCTCTCTCATACACACACACACACACCAAAACAGGGCCTAATTAAGTGAAGTTCTCTCTCACTCACTCATTTTCTACCGCTTATCCGAACTACCTCGGGTCACGGGGAGCCTGTGCCTATCTCAGGTGTCATCGGGCATCAAGGCAGGATACACCCTGGATGGAGTGCCAACCCATCGCAAGGCACACACACACACACACACACACACACACACAATTTTTCCAGAGATGCCAATCAACCTACCATGCACGTCTTTGTACCGGGGGAGGAAACCGGAGTACCCGGAGGAAACCCCGAGGCACAGGGAGAACATGCAAACTCCACACACACAAGGCAAAGGCGGGAATCGAACCCCCAACCCTGGAGGTGTGAGGCGAACGTGCTAACCACTAAGCCACCGTGCCCCCCTTAAGTGAAGTTCTAAAAAGCATAATTTTAAGGTAGGAACTGAGTGGTGGAACAGCACACACACACACACACACATACTGTACACACACCTACAGAAAAGCATCACAGTTGTACAGAGAAAACATCTGTCTCTGTTTTTTAACAGGTGTTTAGAAAGAGAAAGGAAAAGCCAAGCCCATGTAGGACCACACAAAATTCACACAATTCATATTCCACACTTGACAGATACTTTTATTCACAGTGGATTAAAAGTGAGGCGAAATCCAATATTCTAGTTTACTAATTCAGTATCTCAGCGGAGAGATTAAAGGTCTCGTGGAAAATGACTCACTGGTAATCTGGTCAGTACAGTAGATCAGAACCTTAAGCACTCAGTCACCACTGCTTATAAACACTGAGACTTATTAATGCTCACTGGGAAAAAGATGAGTGTGTGTCGAGTGACTAGTGTTGTGACCTGCAGAGGTGCAATACTAAGTGGGTTAGCAGATTAGCAAGCTAACTGGTCAGTAGTGTAACTGCAGGGTCACAAACTGAATCCATCTGCTTGTGTAGAAGGTTTGGAGTTCTGTTCTGTTTCGACAAATATGTTCAGCTATTTTGTTAAAAATGTAAAATACTAGTTTATTCAAACATTAATGTGTGGTTCGGCTTAAACATGACCCCTAAGTTGACCATATTTTATGGTGCTGATAATGTATTAGGCATTTTGTCCCATTTTAAAGTAGAAGGTAGATCATGTACTGTATGTGCTGTGGAGATGCAGTCAACCTGAACAAAGAAAATGGGAAACTCACAGTGGAGAAGTTGTGAGCACCGCACGGTTCTCCTCGATACTTGCAGGCGAGCAGCATGTCGTCCAACTGGTGCCCGAGGCGGTCGAGGAACTCCAGGCTGGTCCCTGGGAAGCGGCGCGGTGGGAGAAAGAGCCGAAAGTCAGAGAGCTTGCGAAACCAAGCAAGGCGCTCATCACGTAGCAGCTCTAGAACTAGCGAGCGCGCAGTCCCATTAGCATGCAGCAGGCCAAGCCAGTGCCCGGCAAAATAAAGGTCACTCTTGGTGAGGTGCGGGAGTCGCACCGGGTTGTTGTTGCAGATAGTGATGGTGGGAAAGTCAAGCTGACGTGCCCACTGCGTGTGTACTCTGGTGGCAGTGGGCAAAGCCAACCAGTGCAGCACACGGTTTGAGGACCATGACAGAAGCAGACCCAGTGCGGTGCATAGTGCCAGCGTCCACAGTGCCCTGCGAATTGGTGAAGAGGATGGGGAACAGGCATGGCGCAGGCCATGCAAGCGGGTACGAAGAGCCAAGGGCAAGCGACGGCGACTGGGCACTTGACTGGGCACTGAGGATGAGGACCGCCGAGGGCGCGGGAATTCCCGAGCCATGAATGTCCACAGGGTTGCTAGAGCGGCAAAGGGCACGGCTTCATTTCCTAGCCAGGGTACCGTGCCAGGAGCAATCATGAGGCAGCAGGCAGAAAGAGAATGCCCAAGGGATAACAAACCCACACGACTAATGCCCAAAATGGACCCTACTCTTGAATTTGTCAGTGTTTCAATTTGACATTACGTGGGGCTTTCCTATAACATGAAACAATATAGGTCAAACACATCGACGAGAAGAGAACAGCTGACTTATTCAGGTGGTTCAAGATTTTTGTCTGCTTCTTATAAACCTCCTGGCATGACCTCTAAGATACCCCACCTCCCTCTCTCTCTCTCTCTCTCTCTCTCTCTCTCTCTCTCTCTCTCTCTCTCTCTCCCTCTCTCTCTCTCTTTCGCTCTCTCTCTCTTTCAGGAGAACCCCAAGAACTCAGACCACAAATCTCCAGCTACAAAAATTCCCTGTTCTGATCCAGGATCCATGCAGAACCTGGTGGTGAGAATAATCCATTGTTATCCTCTTGATGTTTATTGTTAATCTCTATTTCTGGGGCATCTAATGTTTTTTTCTTCAGCTAAAAGCATTCCACTAACACAGACATGACAAAGTGCATTCATGGCAGATCAACTAGTGCTAAAACTCACACTGGCTTTTAGAGAAAAGAAAAGATCCAGTATCCTTTTCTCCGACACAGAGGACTCGGCTGCAACGCCGGTGTGCTCCCTGGCAACACCTCTAACCTATCCCTCTTTCTTTACCTCTTTCTCTCTTTCCTTGTATCTTTCATTCAGTCCATCTGTTTAGCCTGTCCTGAGGAACTCTGTCTCTTTTAAACTGGTGATGGACAGCCTGTAGCCTCTGATCAGGCTCTGACACTAACACAAATACATGCGCATACAGACAGACGGATACAAATATGGAAAGTTTGAACGAAGACGTGGGGAAAAAAGAGACGGAGATGAGAAAAAAAAGAGCGCAGGGCAGCTTATTGCCAGCTCACTAAGCAGAAGAAGTGTGAGAGGCAGAGTCAGTAGTCCAGCCTGTTTTGTCCATCTGTCTTGTCTGTGATTGTGTTCGATCTCTCCATCTTCATCCGTTTCCTCTGTCAATTTTCTGCAGCTACGTGTCCCGCGCAGCTCGACCCACGGTGCCACTTCTGCCGATCTCTGATCCTCATTTACAGTCTCTCTGTCCGGCTTCCTCCTGCCTCCTCGTGTGTTTGTTTTCTCACTTCGGTCTGTGCCATCTGTCTCTCTTTCCCTCTCTCCTTCAGCACTCTTTCTCCACCCTCTCTCTTTCTCTCCTCGGCTGCCCTCTCCGGTGAACGAGTGAGGACAGCTGCCTGGTGTGAGAGGGGAGGCTGCACTTCACGCTAGCTCACACACGCATACACACACACACACACACACACATATATATATATAGCGCCTGCAGAGAGCTGTCCGGTGCTGATGTGAAATCCTTTCTGACACACTCTCTGTTTTCTTTGCTCTCTTTTTATTTACTTCCTCACCATCAGCAGCAATATTGTTCCAGCAAGTCCTGATCCTGTTCAACTGGATTTTTTTACGCTTCCATATTTCAATACATCACAAAGGAAAAGCAAATTCATCAACTTGCCTTTAAGCCCCTCCTCCGTGCCATGTCAATTTAAAAGAAGTCCTCACTTGCTTTCAAGCTTGCGTCGTTCTTTGCTGCTTCAAAGCGATGCAAGTGTGTGTTAGTAGCTTTTTCTTTCCTGGTGTGTGTGTGTGTGTTCAGATCTTCGCTCTGGTGCTTCAATGATCAGCTTCGGCTGCTGCACTGTGTTGCTTGCTCGCTCTTTGGCAATATGTTTCCACTGTTCTTCTCCTCCTCCTGCTCTTGTCCGTGTTCACACAGCAAGCGATTCTGTCTGTGCCAACTCTCTCTCCCTCTCTCCTGTTCTCACTCACTCACTCACTCACTCACTCACTCACTCACTCACTCACTCACTCACTCACATAATCATTCACGTGGTCTGCTCCATTCTCTCTCCTTCACTCAATTCCTCTGCACAGTGTCTTTTTAGTGTGCATGTATATATATATATATATATATATATATATATATATATATATATATATATATATATATTTTGTGTGTGTGTGTGTGTGTGTGTGTGTGTGTGTGTGTGTGTAATTTTTATTTTTTTTGATCCACTTTCACACACATGCATGTGGCTAAAATATCTCTTGATGATGGTGAAGAGGTTGCATTAAAGTCATAGAAAAGAAAGCAGCCTTTAAATTTTTAGACTTGAAACAGAAATCGGAAGCTTGTGATCTTTAGTGATCTGGATTCACGGACAATTTTGCAGCGTGTAAAATTAAAACATAATAACAACAAATAGACGCTGCTCTCGGTTGTGTGCCATGCTGATGCTCTGTACCGCATTAAATGACTGTTTTCATATTGATCTGGAACACAGTTTTATCCAAACCAATCTCAGTCTACAGCTGTTAAGGCTATTATAGAGACAAAACAGTGTCTCTATCAATCAAACAGATACAAATGAACGATTTCTGTGGGTCGAGGACGGAGTATGGAGTACTATAAACATGACAAAACTATGTATGAACATATAGAATTGAATAATAATAATAATTATAAACTTCATGAATAGCTTCAAGCTTTATCTGTTTGTCTCTAGTCCTGCTCTGTCTCTGGCTTGTTACCTGACTGTGTTCACCTGTATTGTGTTTACTTTTGATTAGTTTATCTAGTCTCTATCTGGTTGTGTCAGTGTCTCGTTAGGAAATATCATGTTTTTGTTTCCATGATTTTTATAGGTTTTTTTGTTGTATTTCCTTTTCCAGCTTTAGACCCTTACAGAATTATTCGGATTATGATTGGACGCTTTACTCTGCCTGCTTGATTATAATATTTGTATCAGACAACATAAAAACAGAATATAGTATTATCAGGGCTCTTAAGTTTTGAAGACAGGCAAGAGTGACATTTCCAACCCCCCAGCAATGTGTGTGTGTGTGAGAGAGAGTGTGTGTGTGAGAGAGTTTCTGTCATGACAGAATTTATGACTGGTGTTGTTTATTGTAAGTGTTTGTTGCCTTTTTGGACTCCTTTATCATTTGTAATGTTGCTCCCATTTAAAACAGTTCGGCTCAAGCCCAGACATTTTTAGTGTCATGATTGAGGACAATGTCCCATCCAGAGACAAGCTGTTTCGTGTTGAGGTTTTGTTCAAACCGACCATCGAAAATACCCTCTCTAATGAATATGTTGTTTTTTCATTGGTTGTTGCGTTAAATCTTACCCAGATACAATAGTGCTATTTTCTGATTGGCTATTGTGTAGCCTCTTTTTTTTGATTGGCTGATAAGTGTCAGGCTCGACTAAGAACTCCAGGGGAGACGCGCTTGACTCCTGCCCGGTTCCATAGAGACAGCGGTGTGGACAGATACATTTTGGGTGCTGCGGCTTATTAAATATATGATAAATAGTCAAAAAGTTTTTCTGCGTGAGTAATACGATGTGTGGCGGGAGATCGTGATAAAAGACACAAATGCGTGACTGTCACTCTCAATGCGTGACACTTGACAGCCATGTATTATATTATAAAAAAAAAAAAAAACAGACAATGTTTTCTCATGTATACGGAACACAGGATGAAAACATATCTTCAGAGACACTTTCAAACACAAATTCACTTTGCTATGTCAGAGCTATGGCGTTCAAGGTTACTGCCATTTTTACCCTCCGTATGACATTTTCTATTTAAATCATCCACAGAGAAATTATTTTGATGACTCACAGCCATAGCAGGAGAACAGAAATACCAAACAACACTTAATCTGCTGTATGTAGCGTATCTACACTCAAACACACCCATGCTAACAAACACAGGGAGAAAACTGTCCTCTCTGAAGCTTCTTGACGCCATAATATACTAAAGTACTAACATTTTTAAAATTTGGATTCCTTTAGAAAATCTTTAATTATCAAATCACTTCAGTAAATTTAGATTATTTGTAAAACTCTTTTTTTTACATGTAACAAAATAAATTCCTCGAAATAACGACTGCATTTTAAGGACATCTGTGCTCATATTTATGTTTACGGTGCACTTTTGATGAAGCTAGGCCATCTTAGACCTTCGGGTTTGGCATGTTCAGGTGTTAACTGTGCCAAACCTGAATCAAAGGATTTTCAACAAGGTTCTAAATCAATTACAGTAACTGGACTAGAAGAAATGTTACGCATCGTGCACTGAGTAATTTTGTTTTTATTGTATTATTAATGAAAATGTTTAAGAGAGGACAGGGCAGGGCAGCCTCTCTTCATACATACTGTAGCTTTACATATACATATACAAGTAGGACAGGGTTAGTAAAGGGTTAATGGCCTGGCTAACAGGCTGTGCGTTTTGTATCCTTGGGTTCTTTTCAGGATTGTGATGACAGTTGCTAAAATGTCAGAGTCAGTGTTCTGTGCTGACCTGACTTTTAATGAAGGATGACATAGAAAACGCTCGGAGTTGACACGATTAAAGGTGGGGTCTCCGATTTTTGAGAAATGCTTCAGAAATCTGAGACAGGACGACAAACTAAACAAAAATCAAAACTAACGTGTAGCCAATGAGCAGAAAGGGGCGTGTCTGGTCAATATACGGCGGAGAGAATGTTCAGTGAGCATGTGTGACATTAGCAGAAAGCGGCTTTAACGTTGACATGGAGGATAAAAACAAAGAAAGAAAGCGAAGAAAGGCTTACGATAAGGCAAGAAGTAGGACGTGTTAATATAGGATCAGCTTTCCAGCGCTGGAGAGAACTGAAGGAGCAGGAAGTTGGTCACATATTCACAGATTGGAGTTTCCTGAGTCAATAACTCCTGAGATAAACGCTGTTACTACACAAATAACACCTCTTTTCTATCGTAGTAATGTAGAGACGCAGCTACAACCGTGTTTTGTGTAGTAACAGCGTTTAGCTCAGGAGTTATTGACTCAGGAAACTCCAATCTGTGAATATGCGGCCAACTTTACTTAAGACGCAGAGGCGATTTTTTTCCTTCTCGATAGGTGAGTAACGTTGGTTTTGCTTTGTTTCACAGAACTAATATATGCCGTCCTTTTTTTTTGTCATTTTTGCTTGTTTGTTTATCTGCAATCGTATTATTCTTCCCTTCAGATATAATAAAGACACATTTCTTTATAGTAGTTGCCTGGGTTACGTATGTATGTGTGGGCGGAGCTATCAATACAGGGGTGGGACCCATTTGGGTTAGGGGCGTGTTTGTTTTGGTGATTTCATATGTCAACACTGGCTTTTAAACAACGGAGACCCCACCTTTAAGTAAACCACACAGAATGTTGGAAAGTTCTAAGAGAAAGAAAAGGTAAATGAACGCAAGTCCAGTAAAAAAAAAAATTACCACAGAAGTTGAGCGAGTTTCATAGTTCACTGATTGCGACCAACTGGTAAGTAGTTCTCAAGAGCATTCACCGGGTAATAATTTCACAAAACAAGGACTTTTTACAATTTAATGGCTCCAAGCACAGCCTCGGAAAAGAATTATTCAAATTGCAAAAATTATTCAAACATACAACAAAACAAACCTTAATCCAAGACCCTGGCAGAAGAATCAGCATGAATATATCAAGCTCAAGCACAGAAGATAATATCTGTAACCCTTGTGACTGCATCCGGACAGCCCCAGGTGATCCTCATGCTCCAGATCATGTGCCAAAGTCATGCTAAGATCTGTTGACTTAGAAAGAATGAAGCTGTACTGGACCCCAATAGATCTTCAAAGCGCTGACCGACGTTTGTGTAAATATCCAGGTCTCAGAGCTGCACACAGCGGCATTTCTCCAGTTATGGCTTATGTATATGGTGTGGGGTTGTAATTTGGAAAGAGGCTTGTAATAAGGATGAAAGATGATAACCAAAAAGCTTCTCACCTTTTTTTTTTCATGCATCTCTTCCCTTGTCTTGGGACCATGATTGGAAGGCTATTGTGGATAGAGTTCTCAGATGATTGAATTGCTTCTCTAAAGTGCTAGAGGTTCTATTTAATCTAAAATGATTAAGTCGATCACTCACAACAAATAATGTCTTCTTATAATCAAACTTTCAGGACATTCAATGATTAAAGAGAAATAAAAACTGAAAATGTGTCAAGCTTAGCATTATGAAAATGCTTTTTTTCTAAACTAGACGCAATCCTTCAGCAGGTCATTGGCGGTAAGACGCAAAAGTCACAATACTCTACTCAGACTTGTAAGTTTCTTTGCTGTAGGTTGACAACTGCTGTAATGGATATTTATTTACATATGCGCAACTGCTTTGAGCCCTTAGTATTCCATACATTAGCATAATTCTCATTTTTTCTTTACAACAAAGACAAAACCAGACAAATGAAATGAAGGATGACTTATCAGTCGATTCTGAATTGCCTCGATAATGTTGTTTACATTTATTTAATGCCTTCTCAAACTACTCTGAGGAGTACTGTGGTGATCTGGTGGTGGCAAAGCTACCAAACACACACCTATGGGCATGTGAGCAATTTATATACCATTCATTCATTCATCTTCTACCGCTTATCCAAACTACCTCGGGTCACGGGGAGCCTGTGCCTATCTCAGGCGTCATCGGGCATCAAGGCAGGATACACCCTGGATGGAGTGCCAACCCATCGCAGGGCACACACACACTCTCATTCACTCACGCACTCACACACTACGGACAATTTTCCAGAGATGCCAATCAACCTACCAGGCATGTCTTTGGACCGGGGGAGGAAACCGGAGTACCCGGAGGAAACCCCTGAGGCACGGGGAGAACATGCAAACTTCACACAAACAAGGCGGAGGCGGGAATCGAACCCCCAACCCTGGAGGTGTAGGGTATATGGAATTGACTGGTGGTAAAGGTGTGTGCCAACCCTTTAAAATGTTGTTACATCATGATGAAAGCCCACACTGATGGATGCCATAATATTAATGTCTTCTGAAGTTATATCGTAAAATGAGACGAGTTCAAAGAGAAAAGATTTTGCAAAGATAAAATCAGTAAATCCCTCGGTTGAAAATTAGTCCAAGAGACTGCCAGGAAAATCCTTAAGCTCTTGCATGCAGCTACTGTATGTTTTTCTTATACCAGAAGATTATAAATTTACGTTTCCAGCATTTGACAGACATCGTTATCCAGAGCGACTTACATTTTAAGCTCATTTTTATGCAACTGAGCAATTGATGGTTAAGGGATTTGCTCAGGGGCCCAGCAGAGGCAGCTTGTTGGATCTGGGAGTCACGACCTTCTGATCGATAGTCCAATACCTGAACCACTAAGCTACCACGTCCCACTATAGATGATGGTTGAGGCATGTTGTGTGGTGGAAATTTCTAACATAAAGATGTTTATAAGGCTTTGTCCTTCTATGCTTTTACCTTACATAGAGACTGACATTGTCATTGGTTGTCATCGGGGCAGTAGGGACTGGAGACAAGTTTTCGGGAAGGCATAAACGACGTCAAGTATATCTTCTAGTAGGCCTTCTAGCAGACCTTGGCCTGGTCCAGATTAGCTTGATCAGGAGACAAGCATGCTGTGATTTTGAGCTAATGATTTATGATGTTTTGATGTTTTGCTTTTACATATCTTGTTTACTTGAGTTCTGTCTATAAAATCTTGATGTAATCAATGATAGGGGCCCTTCTTCTCTCATGTTATATGCGGAGTGTTGGGTCCTGTTGCGCAGCTGAGCACAATAAATTGTGAAACCTTTTTTACTCTTGCCTGTGTCTACCAGTGTGATACTTTATACTTTAAAATCTCTCAAACCATGCCATGAGCATTCCATCAGTCTGTGATGGAAGCACTTGGCTACTGGTTGGAAATGGCTAAGCTGTAATTGGGCCAGGATCAACCATCAACTACAGGTCTTCTCGATCCGGTCTCAGTTGTAAGTTGCTTGGGATAAAAATGTCACCCAACTGAATTACCATGTGAAATGTAATAATGGTATCAAAAAGGACAGAATGTGAAATCTTCTTACCAGCTGAAACAGGATGATATACACACGATGTCTCTAAACGCACAGTTGTATGTTAATTAGTCAAGAAGTGTACACACAATCCAGAAGAACCATGAACATTGCAGGCTGTCAATGGATCTTTCCATTTCTATCACCATAAGCACAAAGGTAGATGCATTTCATAAGCCACAGAATCTCAGCATTGTGTAACAGTTCTGAGTGCAATCATCAAAAGAAGGATCCGATACTGCACAAACCAAAAGAAGATCCCTGGGGTATTATCCAGTTGAGATATATAACGAGAACACAATCCACTGCAACTATCAATCCCTCACAGAGCTATAGCATTTTAAATGGGGCCAGTAGAATTATTGAACTTCACTTATTCCTAATCTTCTCCTCCAGAAAATGCTTTACAACAACAACAGCTACCTAAACATTCATTCATTCATTCATCTTCTACCGCTTATCCGAACTACCTCGGGTCACAGGGAGCCTGTGCCTATCTCAGGCGTCATCGGGCATCAGGCTGGATACACCCTGGACGGAGTGCCAACCCATCGCAGGGCACACACACGCAATCACACACTAGGGACAATTTTCCAGAGATGCCAATCAACCTACCATGCATGTCTTTGGACCGGGGGAGGAAACCGGAGTACCCGGAGGAAACCCCTGAGGCACGGGGAGAACATGCAAACTCCACACACACAAGGAGACGGGAATTGAACCCCGACCCTGGAGGTGTGAGGCAAACATGCTAACCACTAAGCCACCGTGCCCAGTGCTACCTAAACAATTCTTTTCAAAATTCTATTTTTCTGTTGAACTATTTCTGCTTGTGTTTGACACCATTGCATGTCTTCTTATGCTTCATTTGCCATTGTACATTTACAGAAATGAAGTTACATTGCCATTATTTTGGAAATTGTCTGAAAACGTTGGCAAATATCTCGAGTAGACATCAAACACGATGTTATTTTAATGACCGACACAGAAAAACAATTGAATAAAAAGAACCAACGTGCGAGTCGTTGTGTTTATTGAACTGTTAAGGGAACAATAAAAGGCAGTCTGTGTGTCGAGTTTTTCGTTTAATGAGGAAACCGGTGTTACAAGGGCGGGGCGACGCAAAATCAATCAAGAACCCGGAATTAACAAGAGAAGAACAAAATACAATGTACCAATTACTGGCACTGCTCATTAGCAGAGTGGGAGAGCGTAATGTGTTTAGTGTGTGTAAATGTTTTACGGTTAAAGTCTGTGCAAATCTGGGTTGTAGTAATAGCAATTACACACAATCGCAAGTCAATGTCAGACATGAAAGCACATTTTCATGTCAGACATCTAGCTCGAGATGATTTACAAATCATACCTGATCACTTAATTTTTTTAAAAATGTAAAATTTCCTGCTTTTTTTTTTTTGTTATATATTTATTTATTTATTTTTTTGGTTTTGTCTCATTTCCCCAATGTTGTCACAAATGCACAGCAAGTTGCAGCTGAGGAGCATGTTAATTAAAGCATAATAGAAGTCAATAGTGAAAGCAAAGGTGATTAAACACATGGCCAGGAGACAAAATATATGGAATAAAGTCTGGGATTGTTTAATAATCTGTGACATTTTTATCCTCTAGGATGATTTATGCGATCAAACTGCATTGTTTGGTCTTCAGGTCAAATGTTTTACCACAGTGTAAGATTTCTGTTTACTGCTATTAAAGTGCTGTAAAAAATGTAAAAATTTAACTGTGCTAGACCTCAGATTTACCAAAGCTACTTATGTAAATTAGAAGAGAATATTTTTTAGCTACTGAGCTCGTACAATAAGCTAGCTAGCTAACTTTGTTATTGTTATGCTATATTCTGAGGTAAACTGTTAAGAATATTTAGTTTTTTTAGGGGGCTTTTTACACCTGGTCACTTCATGCGTTTTCTGTGATCCGATAGCTATCCGATGGTAAAAAGACCAGGTCTAAATGCCCTCCGAAACGTTTTCGAGACGGATATAAATCCGATGGTTCAAACCACTTCAGGAGGTGGTCTGGGACGTGTTTCAGATGAAACTGGACAGGTGTAAATGAATGTAGTTGTTCAAGCCACATACGTCAGCGCTATACTCCTCCCAAACGGAAGTACGTTCCTCGCAAGTGACTCATGAGTCGTGCATCGCGCCAGAAACTGAAATGAGGTAAAATATATTTGCATTTTGGGCGGGAGTAGAAAGATGGGATCGATATCCGATTCGCCAAGACGCATTTATGTGGCCTAATGTAAATGGAACAGTTTTAACAAATCAGATAGCTATCGGATCAGAGAAAACACATGAAGTGACCGGGTGTAAAAAGGCCCTAGAAGAACAATGTGACTTTGAAGGTAAACGAACAAAGGGTTTAAATGGCCAGCTGAAACCATTTAGGATACAAAAACAGACTGTAACAAGGCAAAGAATAGAATAAGAACATATTCAAAATGAAAACATATGCAATGCCACAAAAACCACCAAACCTGGTAAAGAACTTCCCTTTAAATAGATGGTTCTGGTAGTATGTACACGTGTGTCGGCCCAATTAAAACGGACAAAATCTGTGATGCCATAAAAATCCATTACTGTTATTTATCTCTGTGCTGTATTCAGATCACAAGTCGGGGCAAGTCGTGGCCTAATGGTTAGAGAGGTGTGTGTTCACGGTGTGTGTGTTCACTGCTGTGTGTGTTCACTGCTGTGTGTGTGCACTTTGGATGGGTCAAATGCAGAGAACGAATTCTGAGTATGGGTCACCGTACTTAGCCGTATGTCACGTCACTTTCACTTTCAAGTGCAAATGTCAATATTGGTCTGACATTTCCTAGAAACTATCAGTCCCAAATTTCATGATTAATATGTCTGTGGATAAAACTGCTATGGTAGAAAGGGCTAATAGTCTCTTCAAAAGTGGTGTGACTTCCTGGCAGAGATCAAGTCAAATCACTCAGGGCGAATGAAATTGAATGATGAGCCACTTATTGCCCTCAGCAAAGAGATTCCTATAGTTCTTAAAAATCCTTTCTCAGTGCAATGTACAATGTACAATGTAAACCAAAATCTCCATGCAAAAATCTATCCTGAGATTAGAAACTTTGGCATTTAGCAGACACCCTTATCCAGAGCAACTTAAATTTTTTTTCTATCTCATTTTCATACAACTGAGGGTTAAGGGCCTCACTCAGGGGCCCAGCAGTAGCAGCTTGGTGGACGTAGGAATCAAACTCACAACCTTCTGATTGGTAGCCCAACACCTTAAACACTAGGCTACCACATCCCACCACATCCCACATCGCACAGTAATAGTAGTGTGAATTATCCTGACATCCATTTGCTTACATGCAGTTTTCCAAAGCAGGTTTATTCTTGGTCAGGTGGCAGTTAAAGACTTCCAGGTTACACAAATCCACACAGTGGGTACCAAAAAATGTTCTCGGCTGCGGCTTAGTCGCTTCAGTATCCACGCACTTCACTCTGAAATATCAATTTGCCTCTATCTATTGTTTCTCCCTGATGCTAGCAAACGATCGCTCGATTCCTGGTGCTATAGTTTAACTTGTTATGTTGTTCGTTTCCTCTTTTCTATTCTTTGTATTATCTCTACCTGCCTGCCGGTCAGCTGACCCCTTACTGTATATGTTTAGCTTTCAAGAAACTCACTGCTTTTATACCCTGTGTGTACTAATCTCGAGAAAGTGCAAAGAAGATGCATGGGCATTAAAGAGACCCATAGCTACCCATGCTAGCAGTTGAGCAGGAGCCTCGATCGCACGCTTACATACAAACATGCAGCTATAAAAAAACAGATCGAGAAATATAAGGAAAATCTTCATCTCTGTTTGAATCGTATATAAGAATCATGATTATTATTATTATTGTAATTAAATGTACAGAATGCCTAATATTTAAGAATTAAAAATCACTCCACTTTCTGTTGTATTCACAACTTCACTGAGCGGAAAAACCGACAGTTAATGAAAAAATGGGAAAATAAGAAAACGTACAGAATCTTCAAGGCTGCGGTTGCATGGAGGAGGAAAATGTGTTTATGTGTTATTATGGTAATTTGCCATATACTGGTCTACTATGTATCTGTGAACTCCTATAGATGTTTGTGTGGGTGTGTGTGTGTCAGTTATAAGATATTCAGCTGATCTCCCACTAGGCCAAAGCTGATGACCTTCCACACCTGTGCTCAGCAAAAACCATCCTTCAGCTTACTCCTTTTAATTACCTCGTTATCATTACTTCCACACAGACATGCTGTCTAAAAGCCGTTATGTTTACTGACGTACGTTCTCTCTCAGGGACACAGAAATATCGTAACCGACTGCACCGACTGAGTCCGAAATAAACCTGATGAAAACCATCAAGGAAGTTTAAGTCATTCGGCTGTTTTATTATCACGTCACACTACAGAACACTTCTTGTGCAAAATCATTTCCTTCCAATTATCCCGTTAAGCAACCGGAGTAGATGAGTTTCCAGCTACCTAAATCTGATCTAATCAAAAGCGCCTGATGTCTGAGATAAACAGCACCTGCACACAAGGACCCTAGCTGGTAAGAACAGTGCTAGTGGAGGTGTTGTTGTTTTTACTGCGTTGCTTTTTTCTCTTCACTGAATGTCTATAGGGGGGCACGGTGGCTTAGTGGTTAGCACGTTCGCCTCACACCTCCAGGGTTGGGGGTTCGATTCCTGCCTCCACCATGTGTGTGTGGAGTTTGCATGTTCTCCCCGTGCCTCGGGGGTTTCCTCCGGGTACTCCGGTTTCCTCCCCCGGTCCAAAGACATGCATGGTAGGTTGATTGGCATCTCTGGAAAAATTGTCCATAGTGTGTGATTGCGTGAGTGAATGAGAGTGTGTGTGTGCCCTGCGATGGGTTGGCACTCCGTCCAGGGTGTATCCTGCTTTGATGCCCGATGACGCCTGAGATAGGCACAGGCTCCCCGTGACCCGAGGTATTTCGGATAAGCGGTAGAAGATGAATGAATGTCTATAACGTTCATTTAACACTGTTGCTATAGGGACTATGTGATTAATTAAATTAACTATTTTAACAATTTTTTTTTCAAACATGTGTTATCTGTTCCTTTATTCTGGTGTGTGTTAACATGGGTTGAAGTTTTTCGGTCTTGGTTCAGTAGTTCCTATACAAAGAGAAAGATTTTGGGCTTTCTATTTCTCTGTAACTTGACAAACTGTTTTGATATAAAAAGGTGATCTCTGTGACTCTGACTATGGCTCGGTTGTTGGTAGGTTTATTCCAGGAACTGCTGACCCTCTGGGCTTTTTATGTACAACGGTCTTTTGCATTTATACAGAATGGCATGAGAAACAAAAGACGTCCATTGAGCAGCGGTTTTATGAGACAGATCAGAAGAGAATGGCCAGACTGCTTCAAGCTGACAGGACGGCAGCTACAGTAAGACAAATAACCACTTGTTACAACTGTAGTAAGCAGAAAAGCATCTCAAAATGCACAACATTTACAGCATTTAGCAGACACACTTATACAGAGCAACTTACATTTTATCTCATTTTTTATACAACTGAGCAATTGAGGGTTAAGGGCCTTGCTCAGGGGCCCAGCAGTGGCAGCTTGGTGGACGTAGGAATCGAACTCATAACCTTCTGATTGTTAGTCCAACACCTTAACCACTAGGCTACAAACTTGAAACATGAGACCCTTATCCAGAGCGACTTGCATTCATGCGCCTTGCTCAGTGGCCCAGCAGTGGCAGCTTGGTGGACGTAGGAATCGAACTCATAACCTTCTGATTGTTAGTCCAACACCTTAACCACTAGGCTACAAACTTGAAACATGAGACCCTTATCCAGAGTGACTTGCATTCATGCGCCTTGCTCAGTGGCCCAGCAGTGGCAGCTTGGTGGACGTAGGAATCGAACTCATAAACTTCTGATTGTTAGTCCAACACCTTAACCACTAGGCTACAAACTTGAAACATGAGACCCTTATCCAGAGTGACTTGCATTCATGCGCCTTGCTCAGTGGCCCAGCAGTGGCAGCTTGGTGGACGTAGGAATCGAACTCACAACCTTCTGATTGTTAGTCCAACACCTTAACCACTAGGCTACAAACTTGAAACATGAGACCCTTATCCAGAGCGACTTGCATTCATGCGCCTTGCTCAGGGGCCCAGGGGTGGCAGCTTGTTGCCCCTACTGTATGATTCAAACTCATGACCTTCTGATCAGCCTTAACCTCTGAGCTACCACCTTCCCATTTATAAAGAAAGGCATTAGACACATTATGAGAGAGGTGAGAGAACACCTCTTACCACTCTTTACAACCGTAGTGAGCAGAAAAGCATCTCAGAGCACACGACATGACCAGCCTTGAAGCCAACTGCTGGAATTTAGTTTGGAATGACTCAATGAGTCTGGACTCACATTCACAAACACACTCCCACTCAGATGTGTTAGGAAGTTTGTTCATGGTGCAGACTCCATTGATCTTCCCAGAGAAATGCATGGGGAAGGAAAGAAGAAATAAAGCTCTATATGCTAAAGTTCTGTATACAGGCATTTGTATGGTTTTATTCCTTCCCTTCTTCTCATGCGTCCTTCTTCGATCTCTTTGTTTCTCCATGACTGCATGACAACTGACAACTGTATCATTACAGTGTTGCGGTGACAGTCACATGCTATGCTATGAACCGAACATGGAACACACAGACAGCCTGTCATGGCAAACGCTAAAAGATGTAGCTCAAACAGGAAGAGTACAAGTACTGTACAATCAGGAAAAGTGGCACAAAAGCTGTTGCAAAATGTTCTGTCTTCTTTGTTATTCTCCTCGGATATCGATTTTGAGGCCAAAAGTATATAGACATCTCATCATCGAGCATCCCACTGCAAATCATAGGCAATAATATTGAATTGCTGCACTCTTTTCCCCTGGGAAGGTTTTCCACTAGATGTTGTTGTGTGGCTGTGAGGATTTGTGTTCATTCAGCCACAAGAGCATTAGTGAGGACATGCACTAAAAGTCTGGTGCGAAGATGGTGGTCCAGTTCATCCCAAAGGTGTTCAGCGGGGTTGAGGTCAGGACTCAATCGAGTTCTTTCAATCCAACCTTGACAAACTTTATGGAACTCACTTTGTGTAGTGATGCATGGTCAAGCTGGAACAAGTCTGGAATGGGTCACTTAGTTCCACTAAAGGGAAATCGTAATGCTACAGCATACAATGATGTTCTAGAAAACTGTGTGCTTCCAGCCATATGCCTTTGGTCATATAATTTACAGAATTCGGCTAGTATTTGAACACCAAATATACACAATTTATCCAAAATCATATTCGGCTGGACCCTGATGGGGCTTGAGTAAATTTCCATCTCAGAAAAACAAATATTTGTTTATTTTATTGCTCTCCTGAAGCGTGCAAAAAATATTTCTAAAGAAAAAAGCATCTCTCTCTCTCTCTCTCTCTCTCTCTCTCTCTGTCAACCTACACAAAAGCACACACAGTCTGATACAAACATGACTAATCATGACACAAACAGCCAAATATGAACTGACAGCCCTGTTTAATGTATCAAACCCTCGCCAGTCTTTTCATGGGTTTTTTCAAAAGCATTAAACCGTGATATACGTATGTTTCTAAACCATGATGTACGTATCTGTACCTGCTGTACTGAGTTCCAGATACACCTCAGAAGTCTTGAAACATCTTCAGTATGTCTCATCCTTAAGGGGAAACAAATCCTAGTAGGAATTATTTCCCTTCCTACACAACTCCAAAAAAATAAATAAATGAACAAAACAGGGTTTTTTTTTTTTGGTTTTTGCAAATTAACTTTAAAAGATACTTAAAAAAAAAAACAAGACAGTAAGAAATCTTTCTACAAATGAAAAACATATTCACAAGAACACAATAAAAGCTGAAAGATGATAAGATTTTTTTTTTTATAATAAGCAATTATCTATGACACAAAAATAAATCGTATCCAAACGATTCATTAAAAAATAAGCATCTGATATATTATTATTATTATTATTATTATTATTATTGTTATTATGTTATTATTATTATTATTATTAATAATAATAACAATAATAACAATAATAATAATAATAATAATAATAATAATAATAATAATATTAATATTAATAATAATAATAATAATAATAATAATAATAATAATACATATAGGCATAGTGTTGTGCTATGTTATATACATGTATTCATTTTTCATTCATTATTTCTCAGCACATGATCTCCAGGGGAGCACTGATTGGTTTAGACATCTTGCTAATTTTCAGGATGTACTGTAAAGCCTTAATCTTTCACTAAACAAAAAAACAAACACAGCATGCATAATTATCTAATTACTCTCCTGCTGAGCCAAAAATAAGATGGAAAATGTTTGATTTTTTAGATGACAAAACAGCCGAGGCTGAGAATCGGTGTTTGGGGTCTGGCTTTATGTCGGCACGTTTAGTCTGCATGATACCATGTACATAATCATATCTTTATCATATACCTATAAATGATTTAGTTAAAAAATAATAAGGTTTTTAATATAACATCTACAGGTATAACTTTCACTTTCCTCTTAATAAATCTTGAGGTTCTTTTTCCCCATAACGTTATTAATCATTTGCATAAGACAAAAACAATTTCCATCGTTGTTTATTAGCAGTTTCATGAACTTAAAAAAAGTACGTGTGATTAATAAGATGATCAAACGAATCGTTGAATATGAATGAATTTCTATGTAACATGGAAAATGAAAATGCTACAATAAAATTTTAATTATGTAATCAAGTCCATACATTATTTATAACCAAATAACCATTTATCTATAGTCAAATATTAAAATATTCAGCTTTAGTATACGCTTGGTCTAATCAGACTCATGCACAATTATTACCATTAACTAGATTGTTATTAAACATTGCTGCATGAAGATTAGCAATGAACAGGTTGAAAGAAATGGTGCTATTTAAATCAGCAAGAAGAGAAAACGGCATGAGGTTCAAATGTTTGTAAGAGTGTCAATGTTATTAGCTTTTCTCGGATTGGTGGCCGGTCGATCGTTCCGATGATTGGAGCTAGCTAGTGTAAAGCATGCATGTCATTAGAGAGAGGATATTTGGTAGAGCAGGGGGAACTCTCTCATGAAGGGATCGATGGGTGTTTGTCACTGGGTGAAGGTATAAGTGTGTAGGTGTGTGTGTGGGTTTCATTGACAAGCATGCCTGGTTGCTAATGTACCCTGTAACAATTCAGTCCTATCTGCAGCATGGAAAAGGAAAGCAGAGAGACCATTTTAAGAGCTTAAAAAAGTTCTTAAAAGTTCTTTGGTGCTACATGTTTATACTTAGAGATGCACTTATTTCCAAGGATTTCAGAACAGCTTAACAGATATTGCGTCATCGGGTAGGCGTGGCCTATTTGATAATCTAACCCTAACCCTAACCCTAACCGTAGTTTTCGGTTGTTTATTTATTTATTTTAACTGTAAGATAATAAAGCATAATAAATATAAAATATAAAATCTAACTGTATGATGTTTTTCCAAGACCTCCAGAAACACGTCCACTTTACGTCGTGGTAACGAAACCCTGTTATTTAGTGAATGCCTTAGATTCTAATTGTCCTTCCTGGTTTTCAACTTGCCTTGTTTTGCATTTGCTTCCTGGCTTTAATCACCACACCAAATCTGGCAAAAGATTTTGCCTCAGTTGAAGCTTTGATAACGGTAATGTTGAGCGCTGTCTAACACGCCGCTCTAGAATCTCCCACAGGTCTGAGAATTGGAGAATGTGAAGGTCACAGCATTTGATTTACATCCTTTTTATCCTCATCCAAGCCATTCGGTAAGCTCTCATTTCCTGCAGACGGGGAGTCGTCTCAGAAAAAATACGTAGATCGCATCAGGAAATAAATGTTGTAATCAAGTGATCATTCAGAATTGATGACTGCCAATGATGCCTCCTTCCATGGCATGGTCAAAGCGTTCCAGCAAAATAAGGACATGTCTCCAACAGCACAGAAGAACTACCTGTTTTTTTCCTGTGATAATAAAGCATTTGACAAGAAAGACATAATTTTACAGACACTTCTTGTCACCTGGAGATACTGAGATATTGAGAGAATGTGAGACAGCTCAAATTAGGAGGCTCATCCAGTTCCATCACAAAAACCAGTAAAGTCAGGAAGAATAACACAACACAAGCTCTGAGCCATGAAATAAAGGCATCATGTGATTCTTAAAGCAAATCACTGCTTGTCAAAGTAAGGACAATATCCGTCTTTTCATTTCAGTTTCCTTGCCGGCATCCAGGTACGGCGGACGTCTTGCCAAAGAATAGCTTGAGAGTACCAGCGATATGGCCAAATCAAATGTTTATCCCTGCAAATCCATCAAATCCATGATTCACTCCAAGTCCACCCACGTCAGCAGTGGAGAAGCAGAATGCCTGGCAGGATTTAATCTCAGAGGCAACACTCAATGACAGGAGGTATCTTTTCTAGCCATGCTGTACTACATTCAGATGAGGGGAACAGTAGAGTAAGTGTAGAAAATAAAAGAAAAATGGAAGCACAGTGGCTGGAACATATCCAAGCTCTTTAATTTCCAGACCATTATGCAGTTGAATTAAATACATTAAGATGGCTCACACTGAGAAACAATGAAATAAACCTACGATCAGATCATTCTGCCCTCTCATTTAATGCCTAGCATAAACCTGCAGAATACCACTGTACCTGTCTCTGTGTGCTTTCCAAGACCAACTTTTTACTCTTACAGTCTTGCTTAGTATACTGTAAAAGGTTTAATTTTGCCTGTAGCATGCGAGTGCTCCATTACTGTACATGGCACTAATTAAATAATTTTGTTTAACTACAATTTATTACACAGGTCGTACGTGGGACCATCGGATAAATCAAGCGTTACAAGCGTTTGTGAAGTTATTTAAAGGTGGGGTCTCCGTTGTTTGAGAAATGCTTTAGAAAAATGCATTGGGCCACCAAACAAAACAAAAACAAAACTAACGTGTAGCCAATGAGCAGAAAGGGGCGTGTCTTGTCAATATGGGCAGAGAGAGTGTTCAGTGCGCATGTGTGACATTAGCAGCGGTTTTAACATTACATGGTGGATAAAAACAAAGAAAGAAAACGAAGAAAGGCTTACGATAAGGCAAGAAGTAGGACCCGTGTTAATATAGGATCAGCTTTCCAGCGCTGATAAACGGAGCTAAACCTTTCACGGTACAACACACAGAACTACAAAAACATATTTCTATTACCATAGTATTACTCATTGAATTCATTTAATGATAAAAATATACCCTCGGTCAGCTGCCCCAGCAGGTTCCGCCATAATACTTGTCTGGGTTATACTTGGGTTATACTTGTCTGGTGTATGTGTGGGGTGGAGCTATCAAAACAGGGGTGGGACCCATTTGGGTTAGGGGTGTGTTTGTTTTGGTGAGTTCAAATGTCAACATTGGCTTTCAAACAACGGAGACCCCACCTTTAAGTGATACTTGGAATGAATCGGCTTGGGTCTGCCTCGTTTTTTAATGATCAATCACTGGCTTGGTTATTGAGTATTTTCTGTGAAGGTTATTTGCTCAGAAGTTACATAATATAGTTAGCGTAGCTCATAAAGTTTGATGAGGGATATAGATGTAAAGTTTATACAAAAATGTATAGATGCCAAGCTTTGCTCCTTCCAAAAGGTTAGTGAGAGGCAGTGAACTCTGGGAAAAGTGGAAACCCACAGCTGAGGACAAATGATTAAAAGATGAAATGAGGCATGAAATCATGTTCCTGGAATAGTTCTCTATCCACAGTGTTTTTCCATGGAGCTGCTTCCAAAAATTTTTGGATGTTTATGCCAAGTTCACGCATATGAGATCTGGTTACCAAAGCCTTCATCTGCTCGAACAGTACCATTCTCTGCATGTCATTGACACTCACTGTGACTCTGGGACTGATCCCAGACAAAGATAGAGGCTTGAGTGTAAATGCGAAAGGTAGACAGTTGAGGATATACCTATTCATCTGTAAGATACAGGCAAAAGAACATTTCTGTTGTGTTGGTTAACATAAAATGGTCGATCACTCACTTAGTCCATCAAGGTTATTCACTTACTGTACTTGAATCACTGCCATGATAGAAATAGGTTATTCGGCGTAGAAGGGCACAGCATGTTTCTCCAAGCAGAAAATGTCAGCTACACCAATGGAAAGCATCACTGAATGAAAGGTGTCCAGGCTTGTTAAAGCATTCTGTAAATTGGAGTTTGGATGAACGGCTTTATGTAAACATTTTGCGATAGGTAGTGTGGATGAACGATTTTATGTAAGCAGTGTGTCTCAGAAGAAAAAAAAAACAAAACAACTGAGATGTTTTAAGTCCAAGTGTCAGTGTTCAGAATGTTCATTAAACTTTTAAAGATGTTTTTGTATCTTGCTCTCTCTCAGTTTCTTGGCTTTCATTATAAAGTTACTACTCCAGGCCACTGCAGAATAGGTCGGAGATGCTGGTGAGAGGTTCGCAACTCATGAAATATCCTAAAGGAATAGTAAATAAGTAAATAAGACAGTTACATTTGTAAATAAGTAAATAAGATTTGTACTTGACCAAAGATATAAAATGCACAATTAAACTAATCCAGAATGAAAAAACGGTCAGTGCTGATACATCACTTTATCAATTCATTATACATCCATCATAATAGTATATGTACCTTTTCCCTGAGTAACATTCATTCATTCATTCATTCATTCATTTTCTACCGCTTATCCGAACTATTCTTGGGTCACAGGAGCCTGTGCCTATCTAAGGCGTCATCGGGCATCAAGGCAGGATACACCCTGGACGGAGTGCCAACCCATCGCAGGGCACACACACACTCGCAGGGCACACACACACTCTCATTCACTCACTCACTACGGACAATTTTCCAGAGATGCCAATCAACCTACCATGCATGTCTTTGGACCGGGGGAGGAAACCGGAGTACCCGGAGGAAACCCAGAGGCACTCGACTTGACTCGAGTCAAACTTAAGTCACAAATTTGAGACTTAAGACTTGCTTGACAAATATTAAAAAAGACTCGACTTGACTTTGACTTGTCATTCATGACTTGAGACTTACTTGTGACTTGCACATGTGTGACTTACTCCCACCTCTGGATCAAACCATGCAGATTAAAGTAGGGAGGCAGCAGCAAATAATGTCACATGGATAAGAAACGCCACTGAAGTGAAGATATCTATTTACATGCTGCAAATCCCAGAAAGAAAAATAAGGACTCCTCTTAAAGCTTGTGCATGATCAAAACAAGAGTGTGAGCAGCTTTTGCATTTTTAATGTTCCCCTCTTATTATGAGAAGTAGTCCAGACACAACACCAACTGTGACTCTGCTAAGCTTTTCTATAACAGATGAGCATTTGTCACGATAGCTCATGCAAACACATCCTGTTTTATTCATTTCTCTGTGTTCCATGGCTTTCCTAACCACAGTTAATTAGTTCATTATTTTAAAGTTTTTATTGCTCATTTGCAGCAAAGCTCTTTATATTTGTGTTCCACTGAAGACTTATCGGGGGCACGGTGGCTTAGTGGTTAGCACGTTCGCCTCACACCTCCAGGGTTGGGGGTTCGATTCCCGCCTCCGCCTTGTGTGTGTGGAGTTTGCATGTTCTCCCCATGCCTCGGGGGTTTCCTCCGGGTACTCTGGTTTCCAGAGTACCCGGTACTCTGGAAACCAGAGTATCCAGTTTTCCTGGCTACCAGAGGTAGTTCGGATAAGTGGTAGAAGATGAATGAATGAATGAAGACTTATCTTCAATAACCACTTGGGATTGCAGTGGATCTGGAGCTAAATCTGGGAAGACTCAAGGAAGGAGAAGTTAGCCTGCATGACATGCTAGTTAACCTTTAAATAAAACCTGCAGTATAATGACAAAGAGGACAAAAAGAAGGTTGGTATGTAAATTGGATATTTTGATAAGGTTCAGTTTCACAAATGATTCATTTGTGAATATTTTTTATCATCTGTGTTTAATGTGCTGTAACTGTATTTTTCTGTATATTAAGCAATAAACTGAATTTTTGAGATATTTTATATTTTATATTCTGTATGTTTCAGAAGTGATTGGAAATGTCATGTCAGTCCGTGTGAAAGCAAAAAAAAAAAAAAAAAAAAAATGTGTGGTTACTAGTTTGCTATAATGACAATATGAAGAAGGTTCAGAAGGAAGGTTCGTCAATACGCCCACGGCTCATCTCTGACATTTCTTCAGCACACTTTCATGAACAGGAACGTTTGGTATTTTTAATGATATAGATATTCAAATGAGATTAAATTAGTAGTATATACTTTCTGTCAGCAGCATGAAGACACAAGACACAAGGTCAAAACTGTATTAACATTCAACATACGGTACAGGCATAGAAGCTGATATGATGCTATAATCCCATCTGTTAGCCCAAAAAAAAAAGAAGACTGCAGTCAACATCTTCAGTGTCTGGAAGAATTCTGTAGATTAGACTTGTCACAGCTTCAAGGACGAAACTGCTTCTTTATTTGCACTGGGTTGATTTTAAATTGGTATTGTAGGGATTGTAAACAATTTCTTTGTGTTTGTAAATTTGGACAGATTGTGAAAAGTCTAGAAAGAAAGAATACACCCTTTTTTTGACCTTCAAAAAAAAATGGACCAACAGATGATATATATCCTGTTTGTGAAGTTTCCATTATGTCCTGTAGGAAACGTACATTTTCCTCAGTATAAAGAAGAACTTGTGCTTTTCCTTCTTCTTATAATATGTACTTCTGCAAATTGTTGCCACAAAGTTGTAAGCATACAATTGTACAGGATGTCTTTGTGTGATGTGGCATTACGATTTCACTTCGCAGGAAATATCAGACCACAACAACAACGTTATACCATGACAATGCCTCGGGAACAAAGCAAGCTCCATGAAGACATGGTGTGTTAAGATTTCTGAAGATAGAAGAACTTGTGTGTCGTGCACAGATCCTTGACTCTGACTCTGACTTAAACCAGTGAACACCTCTTGGAAGAACTGGAATATGGACTGCACCCCAGACTAGAGGTCTTCACGGGTCCACTTAGATCCGAAAACCCGAGGTCCGACCTGAGACCCGAGCGGGTTCGGGTCTAAAAGTTTCACGTGTGCCTCAGACATGGGTCGGGTATAATAATAGCGGCATCGGGTCTCTGGGAATTTAAAATAGATGTGTTTTTACCGAACGGACCCGAGAAGACCTGAACTAGTGTATCTCGCGTGTGTGCATCGACTGGAGTCCTTTTCCAACCTCTCCTCTGTTTGACAAGACTGCTTGCGACATTGTGTGGCTGGCGGTAAGCTAATTTTCGTTGAAACAGACCTGGATATTTGGGTCCAGTCAGACTCGGGTCTAATTTTTTCGGGTCTGTCTCGGGTCGGGTCTTTCTTAAAAAAAAATATATATATATATGCATGTCGGGTTTGGGTAAAAAGTGATTCGGGTCACTTTGGGTCAGGTACATTTCTTTAGACCCGAGAAGACCTCTACCCCAGACCTCTTCTTCCTACATCAGTGTCTGCTCTCAGTACTGCTTTTGCATCTGAATAATCCCAATAGCCAGTAGAAAGCCTTCCCAGAACCAAGATTGGAGCACATTATAAGAGTAAACAGGGAGTCAATCTGTTATGGGATGTTCAACAAGCACATATGGGTCTAACGGTCAGCCGTATACGTTCTTTTGGTCGTATTGTGTACTGTACGTCTTACAGTAATTTATCCAAACAGTACATTTCACTCGATCGACTGACTTAACCAGATAGACCATTAGTGGATGTTTTCTACGGAGTTCAGATTCCATGCAGTTTTACAGAAGTCCTTGAAACAGTGTTAATTTTCAGGATTTCAATCATACTGTAAGTACTTACCACAACACAACGGTTGTCAGTAAAGGCAGGGAACCACATTAAACTGTAAAAAGCTTCAAGTGCTTAGTCTGTTTTTCACTTATTTACCAAATTTATATCACTTCTGAGCAAAAAGCCCTTTTTGTGTGTGCAGTATCAGCACAGTAGGTCCAGTAGGTCGTATCCTTTACAACAATAAAACAACGGTCAAGAAATTTCAGGATGCTCACTCTTATTGTAGATTATTATGCATTAAATAATCAGTGAGCTAGCCAAAACTGTGCCACGTAATCCTTTAAAAAACAATCACTCACCTCTCATCCGAGTAATACTCATCATCTTAAATAAGGTCACAAAGCAGGAAATAAGACGGATGTCTTTCTCACAGACAAGCCCATTATGGTCTCACTATATCTCAATTACTTAAGGTCCATTCCAAATGTTGTCACATAATTAGAAAATGATAAAAATATGAGAAGCCTGGATTGATGTGAGGTCATTAAAATCTGGACAGCAGACTTAAAGGACTTAAACACAGTGATGGATCTTCCGTAGTATCCGTGAGGCGTTATTATAGTCTACTACAGTGTATACCTTATACCTTATCCTGCATAAACAGCATGCTGGCTGAATTTGCCTAGAGCGCTACAGCACTGGAAATGGACGTGGATTCATACCACATTTTATTCTTCACCGTTTCCTCAGGATCTGCTTTACTAAGAGCCCAAATATAAAGGGTAATTTTATGTGCGCAATGGGATAAATTGAACAAGCTGTTAGTGGGACGTGTCGGAGGTGATTTACAAAGAAATCTTGACATATGCAAAGCAGAGTTAGAAAACTATGGAAATCAGGTTTTTGTGTATGCTGATGTCTGAAACTCGAGAACACCAATTATAAGCAATGATACACTGCAGGAGCTCCACGTTGTCGTGTAATATACAAGTGGATTTAAAAGAGAAGCTTGTAAATACGGTTACGTGTTAAGAGCAATGTTATTCGAAGATGTTTAAATAGAGTGTTGTATGACTGAGTGGTCAATATCTAAAACTAATTTTACCAAGGCAATAATTACTAGTCATTTTGAGAAGCTATTTCTTTTGAGACACCATCAAGGCACACTGCATTTTAGCTTATTATTCCGTCTTTTTGCTGTCTTCTGCTGATGAATTCTGGCTTTTGTTAATTTAACGCCTGATCTTTGTTTGTAATAATTTTTGCATGAGGCTTTCAGGCTTCAATTAATCCAAGCGACAGAACACAGATCTGCATATGTATGCACACATTTACACACATGCAAATCTTTCATTATTCATTCATTCATTCATTCATTCATTCATTTTCTACCGCTTATCCGAACATTCTCGGGTCACGGGGAGCCTGTGCCTATCTCAGGCGTCATCGGGCATCAAGGCAGGATACACCCTGGACGGAGCGCCAACCCGTCGCAGGGCACACACACACACACTCTCATTCACTCACACAATCACACACTACGGACAATTTTCCAGAGATGCCAATCAACCTACCATGCATGTCTTTGGACCGGGGGAGGAAACCGGAGTACCCGGAGGAAACCCCCGAGGCATGGGGAGAACATGCAAACTCCACACACATAAGGCGAAGGCGGGAATCGAACCCCGACCCTGGAGGTGTGAAAAAAGGGATGTGGAAATGTGGAAAAGGGAAAAGATGAGATTTGTCTCATTTCACTGTGTAATGCAACAGCTATATATGGTTAAAATGACAATAAAAGCTTCTTGACTTGACTTGACTTGACTTGATGAGGTTGGTTACTATCCACCCTCTCTGGTGGTTAGTGGGTTAGCGGGTAGGAACTGGTAGGAGGCCAAATTTTATCTCCAAATCAGAACATTTAAATAACTTTTTATTTTAAATCTATCTTTTACTTCAAGCTTTTAGAATTCCTGTATATTTTGATTTTGTCTACACTTTTACTACAGGAGAAAAACCTGACCTGCTTCCTTTAGTTACCCTGGCTGTGTTTTCTTTTCCTAATTTTATGTACTTTAACTTAATATCAAGTTCGACCGGTAGCACAGCCGTGCGCAGTCGTGCCAGTAAACCCAAAAGTCTGTTGTTCATTTAGCCCCAGGTGTAGATCCTTTTGCCAAGTTCATTACCACTTGAGACACTGTTTTGCTGCATATCAAAGGCTTCTGAATGTTTTACTCATAATGACAGACTGATACGAGGCAAAAAAAAAGCAGCACCTGCACTGAGACCCCTGAGGCAAACAAGACTGTTCGTTAATTAACCTTTTTTTGAACGAGCTACACAGCTTTAGAATGCTGATTACTGACCCCTCGGTATGACATAATGCTTTTAGAAATTGCTATCAGTCTGTGGAGCAAGCAGGGCCGAGCTAAACAACATAATCGTTAAAGACAGCTAATTTTACTTCCTTTGAAAAGACAAGCTTTGAGGTTAATCAGTGCTTAAAGGCACAACCTTGCTAAAGATAAACCGAACACAATAAAAACGAAACCCACTCATGTGCACATGGTTACAACATCACCGAACCTCTATAACGGTTCAATGTTACATTGTGAAACTAATTAAACTTTAGAGGATTATGATTAGCTGCCATGAACGTCATCCTTTAATCGTAGGTTGCTAGTACTGTACAGACCATGACACACGATGATTAAAAAACTTAAATAAAAAAGATCTGAGGAGGCGTTTTATTTCTTCTGTTTTATTTCTTTCTATGTCTTCTGTGGTGGAAATTTCTAATCTAAAGGTGTTGGGCTACCAATCGGAAGGTTGTGAGTTCGATTCCTACGACCATCAAGCTGCCACTGCTGGGCCCCTGAGCAAGTCCCTTAGCCCTCAATTGCTCAGTTGTATAAAATGAGCTAAAAAAAAATGTAACTCACTCTGGATAAGGGCGTCTGCCAAATGCTGTCTAAAGATGTTAAAGATGTTTATAAAGCTTTGTCCTTCTATGCTTTTACCTTGTATCTGTAGTAACTAGAGACTGACATTGTCATCTTTTGTTTGCTTAAGATTATGACAGAATTAGACATAAGCAACTTTCAGGAAATCTTCTAGAAGGTCTTCTAGCAGACCTTGGCCTGGTCCAGATTAGCTTGATCAGGAGACGAGCATGCGGTGATTTTGAGCCAATGATTGATGATATTTTGCTTTTACTCAAGTATCTTGTTTACTTGAGTTCTGTCTATAAAACCTTGATGTAATCAATGATGGTGGTCCTTCATCTCTCATACTGTATGTGGAGTGTTGGGTCCTGCTGCGCAGCTGAACACAATAAATTGTGAAACCTTTTTTCCTCTTGCCCGTGTCTACCAGTGTGATACTTTATACTTTAATTCTTTCAAACCTCAAAACTTCCACGACAAATTGGCGTTGTCGGCAGGATTCCGCACTTGAGGCTCGGCTATGGGAACTCCTGTGGAGGCGAACTTCAGGCACCTTGGAGGCTGTTAACTTCACCTCGAACCTCAAAATTGGCCATGAGCGTGAGAGGACTCGGGAGTTCACCGTGAGCCACTTCAGCGCCGGAATCAAAAGTAATTGGACACGTGGAAGGTGAGAGAATTTATTTTATTTTAATTGTAAGGTTGTAAGTATTTTTCCAGAGAACCCTAGTTAAATTTATTAGTGTTGAATAGTAAAACTACTGTATATTGTTGATTGTCTCTGTGTGGAAAGGGCTGTAAAGACAGGATTTAGACCTCTCAAACCTCAGAACTTCCACGTCACTTCTTAAATAGGAAAAAAGTACAACGACAAATACATACAAATTACACATTTACATGACGTGACTGACATGCTACTGTAATTAGGGAAGATTTGCACAGGATTATATATATTTTCAAACACAGTATAGGTGACTGCCTAAAAATAAAATACCGGCAATAATAGAAGCTGTCAGGAAAGGTCATTTCATGAGAAAATATGGCCAGTGTTTGGCTTTTAACCTTTCAGTACGGCACGCTTAGTGAGGGTGCAGCGGTCGAAACGGTGGCGCCAGGAGCACATTGAGATCCAAAAGCATTTAAGCCTAAAAAAGAAGAGAGAGAAGGAAAAAAAGGATAAAATGTTCGTTTCTCGTTCTTCGTTCGTCGCATTACGAAATTAAAAGCGGTAAGAAACCCTGCTGCATCCCTTCTCGAGCTGACCTCATGTGTTGAAAAATAGGACTTGAAAATAGCAGTTTTTAAGATTCTTTCTTTCTTTCTGTAGGAACAATATTTCATTGTTGAATATTGCTATTTTTTTTTTCATAACTGTTCCTCAACTATTATTCATAACTATATTACAAGAACAGTGGGACTAGGATTTTCTTCCGTTGCATGTAATAAAAAAAAATTGTATTTTTTAACTCAGGTTGACGACTTCATAGAGACGGAGAAAGACTGAGTGTGCGTGTGTATGTGTGTGTGTGTGTGTGTGTAGCTCATAGAGATGAAAAGGCTACAGGCAAGCAATTAAATTTACGTGTTAACGATCCACCGCATGTCAGATACACAACCACAAGATTAAAAAGGTGGATCATTTATGTCGAGATGGAAAAACGTAGTTGCATCAGATGATATAATGGTATAGATCGGATAGAATCTAAAGGACAAAAGCGTTGAGGAAGGGAAAGAAAGAAATTATTGAAAATCTTTGGGTTTGATGACAGTTAACAAACTGCCTTTGTGAATCGCATCGTAATTGACTATAAGTATCATGAAGTTAAAATGCACTGCTAATAAATAGGAAAATCCAACTAAAGAATAAAAAAATGATTTTAACACACACACACACACACACACACACACACACACACACACACACACACACACACACACACACAAATAAAAGAAATACTTGTGAACCTTTTTCCCAGTAAAAAAAAAAAGCACTCAGGCTTTTTTCAGGTCTTGAAGCTTTATTTTTTTTTAAGACCACATTCCCACCCAAGAGGTTTTGGTTGGCTTCCAAGGAGCATGATGGGAAGGTGGTAGCAGCTATAATAAACATTAAAGACAGGAATAAAGCAAAGGGAATGCTGACTGAAACACTGAACACTAAAAATGAAACCTTTTTTTTCTTCTCTCAGTGCCAGATATGCTGCAGAGACACGACTGGAGCATCATCATCACCGTAAACTACAGGCTCACACACCACACCAGGAAGTGGGTGTAGTATTATAATAATGCCTTAATAATCTTACAACAATGTAAAGACTGCTTCTTGAACCCTAATCTTGTCTTCCAGTGCTGCTTTACATTTTATTCTTGACTTCATGGCTGTGATACATGTACAGTACCTTACGTACAGAAACAGACACACACACAAACATGGCAGCAGATGTAATGTAATTACGCTATTAGTGAGTACAGTTGACCTGTCAGAAATAACTAGCCATAACTGTGCACATGCTGTAAGTGAAAAGATGTGCAGAAAAAAAATGGCAGAGAACAGAAACATTATCATGAAGGTGCAGTTAAGATCGTTAAAGGTCCAGTGATGCTAACAATGCACAGCCAATAAAAACACGAGAAGCCCAATTTGGAAAGGTGCAGACTGACAGCGAGCCAGACTCACAGGGGAAGAGATCACTGCTGGAAGACTGACAAGATCCAGTAAGATTTTCATGAGCAGTTATGAAAAAAGGAAAGTCAAAGCAAATGATGAAGTATTTAAAAAGTAATAGGACCAATGGGAGCATTAGGACATTTAGTGAGATGCAGAAAATGTCTCAGTGTAGCTAAGGAGTGGCCACCACTTTGGACACCTCAGTAAGACTATAATTATTATTATTATTATTATTATTATTATTATTATTATTATTATTATTATTATTATTATTATTATTATTATTATCATTAGTATTATTATTATTATTAGTAGTAGTAGTAATAGTATTAGTGATGTTATAGTGTAATATTTTATAATTGTAAAATCATAATAACTGTCTGTGCTGCTGTATTACATTTCTCCACTGTGGGATCAATAAAGTTTATCTTATCTTATCTTAGTAGTAGTATTAGTTGTAGCAGTATTAGTATTAGTAGCGGTAGTAGCAGTATTAGTAGTAGCATTATTATTATTATTATTATTATTATTATTATTATTAGTAGCAGAAGCAGTGGTATTAGTAGTAGTAGTAGTAGTAGTAGTAGTAGAATAATAATAATAATAATAATAATAATAATAATAATAATAATAATAATAATAATAATAATAATAATAAAAGTATAATAGAAGTAATAATAGAAGTAGTAGTAGTAGTAGTAGTAGTAGTAGTATTACTCAGTTAACACTGAACAACTTGGTAAATCTTGTTGAGATAAACAAGTTTGAATAAAAATAAATTGCTCACAACTTCTACATAATCTCTTAGAAATATGAAAGGTTTGAAATTTCATTGTCCAACTATGAGGACTGCCAAGAAGTATAATACCATGCAAAGCTCTGGTATAGTTTATACACTAATCTCCTCTCACAGATCATGTTTTTCCATCAGCTCTACAAGTAAAATCTTCTGGATTCTGGAGTGCAATGCTAATAAATGGGGCCCGATAGCCGTGAATAGGTTAATGTAAACACGATCGATCTGCAGTGACGTGAATCGTTTGCTCTTCACTTCTACATTGAGTCGAGTCAAACTAAATCAATATAAGTGTCTGAGAATTCAATTCAATAAAATCATAGTGCAAAATAAATTCCTACATTAATAAGTTAAGATAATAAGATATTAGTAGAAGAATTGAATGTATTAGAAAAGGATCACAGTCATAACAGATTTATAAAAAGCATTTCCCTTTACCAGTTATTACAGCACTCAGATATCATCTGCGTGTGAGAAATGACTTACAGGTCATGTTCCTGTTGAATATTTCTTAATGGGAAAACCTGTTATTTCATCTCTTATTTAATCTGAATGAACAATTTAACATATTATTTATGTCAGGAACATTATCCTCAACACGCCCACACACCAGAGCAACCTTTTGTGCCGGTGAGACTTTAGACCTTGTGAGACCTTGTATTGCTTACGCATGTATGGATCAGATAGCAGCCTGTGTCACGACTAATAATAATACATTTTAAATAATCAAAAATATGAGCAGGAAATGAGTGAACTCAGCATGGTACTGTGTTAATGATGAGGCTCTGCTATGTCCTGATTAAAGCGAGAAGAGTGGGTGAGATGGACAAAGAAATCTCTCGCTCTCTCTCTCTCTCTGTCTCTCTCGCTCTCTCGCTCTCTCACACACACACACTGTTCACTCACTATTAATCTCACTTATTCTTTCACTCTCACATTCTCTCCCAGACAGATGTACTAAAAAGTTCCGAGTCTTTTATTTAGGTCTAATTCAGCCACATTGTGCATGATAAAGCTTCCTTAAAAGCACAGTTGAAATCACTTCTTCCTTTGAAGGAGAACCGTCTAAGGACTTAGCCTAGAAATGTGAAGCGATTATAAACGTACATGATCATACTGTATATTCTACTCCATGTATCACAATTCTGGGATATTTCTTTACAGCAAACGCATTTTTGTTTTGTTGTGTGTAAAATTACAGGAACACTAAAAATCCTTGACCAGGAAACTGGAACACTGCTTATTTACTCTTCTCAAATGTATTCAAAATAAATTATTCTGTTCACAACAGAGACCTTAAAGTACATTCAAGTAAAGTTAACTGACATGCCAGCTATAGTAACATCATCCACACTATGACCTTGTTCTGATCTGAGAGTCTGTTTAATAAGAACATCACAGTAGGGCAGAAAACACAATAGGGCATGAACTTATAGGAAAGTAATGTGATGAGGCTTGATGTTGTGCTCACGAAGTGTTTTATTCCTCTTTTACTACAGCAACAATGAGACATCTTCAAGTTATATCACTATAAACACTTTCTCCCTGACCAGTCTTTCGTTTTCATTCATTCATTTTCTACCGCTTATCCGAACTACCTCGGGTCACGGGGAGCCTGTGCCTATCTCAGGCGTCGTCGGGCATCAAGGCAGGATACACCCTGGACGGAGTGCCAACCCATCACAGGGCACACACACACACTCTCATTCACTCACGCAATCACACACTACGGACAATTTTCCAGAGATGCCAATCAACCTACCATGTGTGTCTTTGGACCGGGGGAGGAAACCGGAGTACCCGGAGGAAACCCCCGAGGCACGGGGAGAACATGCAAACTCCACACACACAAGGTGGAGGCGGGAATCGAACCCCCAACCCTGGAGGTGTGAGGCGAACATGTTAACCACTAAGCCACCGTGCCCCCAGTCTTTTGTTTCTTATTCTTAATTTCTAATAAGACTTTATATAAAAGTTTAACATGTTACTGAGAGCCCTGAAGACCTGTGGTGGGAAATTTCTTGACTGTTACAAAGCACTGACACTGGAGACTATGTCCATGAGTCAAATAAATAAACATTCACCGCTTCACTCTGTTATACTATACAGTAGCACTGTGCTATAAAATGCATTCATTTATTTTTCTTCTTCTTTATCACATTATCTCTGAGTGGTAATAAACCCTGCTTTTGCCTGTTACTGCATCAGCCTGACATCCTGAGCAGCTTTTCCATGTACAGCGTGTACCCATGAGACCTATTACTTTCTCAGCACGTCTGACCAGGCTAACACCTTGCTTTTCTCCAGCATTGTAAATAAAGCACTCTCCTGGGCATTTCAGCGGCTGTGCTTTTTTTTTGTTTGTTTGCTTCATATTCGTCAGATATATATATATAGTGAGAGAGTTTTAAAGAAGCCTCCATGTACTATAATTCTGTATGTCGTATCTGACTATATAAAGCTCTGCTTCTTTATTTATTTAAATCATGCAAGCAGAAGTTATAATCCATTACCTCCAAATGCACAAGATGATTTAACAGCCACATAGTTATAGATAGTGATGCAAACTGAATGCCAGAAATACACAAAACACTCAAACTCTGTTTTGTGTTTTGTTTTGTGTTTGTGTGTTTGTGTGTGTGTGGCTTGTTTACCCTTGTCTGCACCAGTGAGATATTGTGAGTGGTTTGCATTAGTGAACTGACCCCAAACTACCCCTACAAATTCCCCAAAACACACAACCAACAATTTAATCCCAACCAGTGTAAAAGAAAGTTTTTTTCTTTCTTTCTTCCCTTCTTTTTTTTTTTTTTTTTTTTTTTTTGTTAATTTCAGAGGCAATTTTAAAGCACTTGCCAGAGTGATTGCTAATGCTTCTGAATAGATCAATTCATTTTACTTGTACAAAACACTCTGATTGCGGACCAATTTGGTTATTGCAGAAGTTCAGTTGAAACAAGTCCGAGCTTCTGTAATCAGAGGACAAATTGTGCAGGAAATGGAGAGTGCAACAGCAACTACTGTGTTTAACCCTTTCAAGCAGAGTGTCATCCGCTCTTCTAGATAGTCCATTAAAAAAATTAATTATATACATATAAAAAAAATAAAAAAAAAAACATAAAAAAATACCCCAAAAAAAGTTTGTGTTTTTCTGTTTTTTTTTGTTTTTTTTTATGTAAAACATGTGATTATATATAGAAGTAAATCAACCCAAAATAACTTGAGAACATTATGTAGCTTTTTATCTGTTGTTCTAAATCTTAATTAATGGTACTGAAAAATATATAACCACTTAAACTAGTGTTGATTTTGGAAAGTGTGGATTTTATTTTTCTTTGTTGCTTCATTTAACAGCCCTGAATAATGTACATGTTAAGAAAGAAAGAAAGAAAGAAAGAAAGAAAGAAAATGATTTGTTGGATTTTTATTATTTCAGACATGTTTTATCTCTTTTAATTCATGTAAAATCTATTTATGTTTAATCTCAAATAAATGTGTGAAAATAATTTATGCATGTAAGGGTTAAGAGCCAGAATTTGACTTTTAACTTCACTTCAGCTTTCCACGTCTGACCCACCTGCTATAAAATGTGACATATACACACATTAACCAGCCCCCCAGTCACGTAACCCCATTGTCTATGAAGGTAATATAAGAGATGCTTTTACACATTACTGTGTCTGTGATAAATATTCAGCCCAGTTTACCAGCTTCATCTTATATACTGTTACAAACTTGAATTATACAGTAAGTCAGGATAAGATCAGGATCCAGATGTGCGAAGTTAATACAGACATATATCCCAAAACAGCTGGAATCACAGATAAAGGTGGTTACTGACCGAGGTGGGTGAGTATTTATTCAGCATACAATTGATTGCTTTTAGTTTAAGATTTTATCTAATTTAGTGAACATTTTATAGATGAATCCTTATAGATGAATTTTATATGAATCCTTTCACTGCATATATTTAATCTGCTGCAGATAAACGTCATCTGTCCCCTTCCTCATAGATGATTGGCTGGTGTGTTTCTGACTATTGGGGGACACCAACAACATTCCTACAATCGAGAAAGCATTTCCAATTTTTCTCCCTCAGTGTGAAAAGTGATTTTGATGATAGTGGACATCACACTAGCCGGCGGCGTTAAACATAGTTTATCCATAATCAGAATCAACAAAAGAAAACTTCCATGAATTAAAGATACAGGAACACCAAACACCACTCAGGAAACACATGTGTGAGGTACAACAAGAATGCACAACTAGGCCAGGAAGAAAAAATAGCAGCAACAGGTAACACAGTATTAAAACAAACCAACCAATCAGGGAAAGTAAGCAAGCGAAAACAAATGGTGCTTATTAAAGGTGAGGTGTACGATGTTTGAAAGCCAATGTTGACATTTGAAATCACCAAAACAAACACGCCCCTAACCCAAATGGGTGTCACCCCTGTTTAGCTCCGCCCCACACATACATATGTAACCCAGGCAACTATTATGGCGGAACCTGTTGGGGCAGCTGGCCGAGGGGATATTTTTATCAATAAATGAACACAATGAGTAATACTATGGTAATACACATGTGTTTTTGTAGTACTGTGTGTTGTAAAGTGAAAGGTTTAGTTCTGTTTCACGCTGAAGACGACATTCAACACCTAGAACCCGAGGCAGAGGTAACAGCAGGTATCCGCCATGTCAATGTTTCAATCGCTTTCTGCTAATGTCACACATGTGCACTGAACACTCTCTCCGCCGCATATTGACAAGACACGCCCCTTTCTGCTCATTGGCTACAGGTTTGTTTTGTTTGTCGGCCCGACTCAGTTTTCTGAAGCATTTCTCAAAAAACTAGCACCCTACCTTTAATATATGGACCTAATACCAGCACAGAAGAAAAATGTGATTCGATGTTAATCTCACTGTTATATGTACTGTACATATGTCACACTTTTGCTCGCAAACAACCAAATCACAAACAATTCACACTGTTTGTCTTTCTGTGTGTATATGATTGTTTTTGTTTTTGTGTCTCCATGGAAACCAGATGTTTTACTGGTTCAAGCTTTCTTTAGGTGTAGCAAAGCATTAACAAGCTTTATGTTACTAGAAGGTTCTCATAGGGATAAAAATACGTGTGTGTGTGCGTGCGTGTGTGCGTGTGTGTGTGTGTCTGTGTGTGTGTGATCACAGATGGTGTAACAGTACAGCATCATTTAATTAAGCATACTCCAGATGACACTGATGGCACAAGTTACCGGTTATTTATTTTACACACTCGCCCACACACTCTGTCTATTTCAACAAGCTTCACTCTTCAAAGTGTCAGAAGGATCAAAGTTCCAGAAACTCTAAAGATATGAAGTTATTGCTCATCTAGAAAATATCAAGAAAGAACGTTTGCCAGGCTGCTGTGTTTTAGTTCTTGTAAACAACACCTATAACTGCCACATTATCAAGAACTTCAACTACAGGATCATAATATTCACTTACTATAAGAAGAACACTGCTTTATTGGACTTGAGGTCTTCTGGAGAGAATTTTCATCCTTAATTAAACCCAGTCAAGGTGGAAGATGTGGGTGTATGTGGGTGTAAGTACTTTTAACCGTTCCTTCGTCAATACGTTCCGTACTTCTTCAAGCAGAGGAGAATTCCAGCGGTTTTCTACCTCTTTCGAAAGCATTCTCTTTTTGTTTTTCTCCCTCTACACTGTTACTGTGGCACTAGCAGAGACGGTTCTCTGTTTTCCCCTGTGCGTGATGCATTATTGATGAAAAAGGGGTTTGGCACTGCTCTGGGCATAAATTCTTTCTCCCGTCTGTTTAAAAAAGTTCCTGGGAGTCGTGTCATCGGCCTCCTCACGCTAGTGGATGCAACATCTGAAAATAACATGAGCTTTGGCAGCGAGGCTGGGCTTCAGGCCAGGACAGATCAACCTGTGCACTCAAAAGCTCAAACACCTGACACGGCTCGGACTTGTTGAACACATAATGACCAGGAGCGAGATGGAAATACGCCAATAAAACCTTTATGTTTAAAATAAATAAATAAATAAATAAATAAATGAAGCTTTTACATGAATCATTAATCACAGATTGATATTACAAGATTTGCTTTTTGTTTTTTATCCTATGACAGAATGAAAGTTAGTTCCTCTCACAAATGCCAATGCAGGTTGATGGCTTTTTATTAATTGAGGGAAAGAAAACAAGAATGAGATTTAAGGACTTAAAGGTTCAGGTCAGGTGATCAACAATCAAAGGCTTGGTAATGACCGGTGAAAAACAAGGTGTGTTTTGTATATGTGTGTGTGTGAATTGTGAATGCTAACATGGCTGTGAACGATCAGTAATCTGCTGTACATGAACATGAGAGTGTTTGTGATGGTAAGGTGTTGTAGTCCTTGATAGCCATGTTTGTAGCCATGCTGTATCCGTTGTATCCATGAAAAACACTTTAATGACACATAGAATGAATTCTTGCCTAGCATATTGCTGTAACGAATAGCGATGAAACTAAATATTGCCGTATTTATGCTATTTCTGTTCTCAACCTGTTTGGCTTCCTGCACACATCAGTCTTGCTTTTACAGCTTAAAAAGGCAAGAACTTTAATTATCTTCATATTTCAACACTCAGTCAAATTTTTTATAACTGCTTGTGAAGATTACAGTCAGGATGAAGTGCTCTAATGGAAATTATAACTTTATTCTCTTTGGCATCTCTGAGACTCCTTATCATGGTGTACGTTATCATTACTAGACATAACACACACCTCCCTTACCTGTGTCCCATAGTCTGTATGTTTAGTGCTAGTTTGGTTTGTGCTTCACTGTTTGTTCCTTTTTTACACCTTGTATATAAGTCTTTACAATTAAAGGTGGGGTCTCCGTTGTTTGAGAAACGCTTCATAAAACTTAGTCGGGCCGCCAAACAAAACAAAAACAAAACAAAAGTGTAGCCAATGAGCAGAAAGGGGCGTGTCTTGTCAATATGGGCGGAGAGAGTGTTCAGTGCGCATGTGTGACTTTAACAGAAAGCGGTTTTAACATTGATATGGAGGATAAAAACAAAGAAAGAAAGCGAAGAAAGACTTACGATAAGGCAAGAAGTAGGACCAGTGTTGACATAGGATCAGCTTTCCAGCGCTGGAGAGAACTGAAGGAGCAGGAAGGCCTGCGATTGGACGCCGAGGCGCTTTTTTCCTTCTCGATAGGTGAGTAACGTTGGTTTTGCTTTGTTACACAGAACTAATATATGCCGTCCTTTACATGATTATGCTTGTGTGTCATTTTTGCTTGTTTGTTTATCTGCAGTCGTATTGTTCGTCCCTTCAGCTATGATAAAGACACATTTCTTTCCATTAGTTGCCTGGGTTACGTATGTATGTGAGGGCGGAGCCATCAATACAGGGGTGGGACCCATTTGGGTTAGGGGCGTGTTTGTTTTGGTGATTTCAAATGTCAATATTGGCTTTCAAACAATGGAGACCCCACCTTTAACTGACACCTCTGTACTTACTGATGCATGATATGATGCACATTTGTATAATTTTATAGATTATAGATATAGATTTTCTGTTTTATTATAATGCTTATTATATAGATCTTTATTTGTGTATTGTCTCTATTAACACGTGCATTGTTATTAATGTTTGCGAAGTCTTTCCAATGCTGAGTCTGATTTAGAGTTTTGAGTCGAGCTTCCTCTGACTTCTCTGACCCTTGAGTACTCTTGTGGATTTACCCCGTGTTAAATGAAATTGTGTCTCTCTGTGTGTTTGACCTTTAGCTGAATTTACGCCTCTGCTTTTGGACCATGTTTTGGCTCTGTTAATAAATCCTCCTGCACATTAATCCCCAACCTTCTCACGAGTCCTGATGGTTAAAATATAGTTTATTCTGCATTTTTTTTCTTTTTCTGGCAGACACAATAATACATTTGTATTCATTAAACCCCGGATTCTGAATTCTTGAAGATTTTCGTTGTTGCCGGAATGTCGATTCGATCCTTATTAGGTTCATAGGGAAATATTTATAAGCAGTTAGTTGCCTTCGGTTTACATGACTAAAGCAGAACCCTGTGTCCTTTGAGCTAGCGCACTAAATTCTGTCAGAAGTTAATGGATAGTGGAGCTGTTTGAGTTTTATTTAAGTTTTAAGTTAAAAAAACAAAACTTTGGTGTGTTTTTTTATTATTATTATTATTTTTTTTTTTAGTCAAATTCACTTACGGTGATGCGTCTAACTAGAAGTATAAACGATGATACGTTATACTTTAAATGATTATTACATTTTCACACATAACTGAGGTCCCTGAGAACCAAAATAAAAATAAAATAATGATAACATAACTCTCGAGTTTTATTATTACATCCCACAAACTTACAATACAGCTATAGAAACTTGTGTCTATTTTTTGTTCCCTGTGCATTTTGAATTTTGAATATTAGACTGATTATCTTTATAATACAGCAATATGTCAGCAGCACAATACTGTACATCTCCTCCTGTTAATTTACTGCGAGATCTTCGGGAAGCTAAAACTAATACGTATATACGGTATACGTTTGTGTATTTTAATTATGCGGCTGCCGTTTTAGCCAACTGATAAAATAACGTCTTTAGGTTGTGTATTCATGTTTTAAGTGAGTGAGTTTTGTACACAGTAATGCTTTAACCTCATTACTGTTAGTGGACTAGCAGCATTTATTATTTGAGAAACTCATAATAATCCAAATTCAAAGGTGTTACTTGGAATGAATAGTCATGATCATAATAATCATGACTCGCCCATCGCATGACCTGAAAAACGGAAATTATTTTTAGTCTGACTTACATTCATAGCTTATAGCTCATTAGGTAGCAGTAGGATCACAATGTTGTATTTTGTCAGAGCATTCCCAAACACACACACACACACACACACACACACACACACACTCCACTCTCAGCGAGCAAGCACCATTGCATCAGCTTCAAAACATCCATAAACAGCGGTGGAACGGAGAGCAAGCTGTGCCATAAACAGTGTGTTATTTGTGACTGACAGAACTACAGACTTCAACAAATCAACACTGATGTTGACTGTAAAAGTGTCAAGTGGAAGCACTTCCTCTAATGTGTACTGTTCACACTGTGTTATTTGCTCTCTCTCTCTCTCTCTCTCTCTCTCTCCCTCACTGTGGGTCATAGATATTCTGGTTTCTGGAGATTTGTGAGTTTGAAATGAATATAATTTTCCCTGCAGATTATTTTGTTTATTATTATTTTATATATATATATATATATATATATATATATATATATATATATATATATATATATATATATATATATATATACATTCTTTAGTTAATGTTGCTAAATTAAAATAAAAATGTTCTGTACTCACCTGAGATGAAGTAATTTCATGGGTAAGTAAGCATGAAAAAAGGAGATAAGCAGGAAATTAATTACCAGCATGTTGCAGACATTCACTTAAATTGGTTAGCTGAGAATTTACATGCCACCTATTAGTGCAAACACACACACACACACACACACACACACACACACACACACACACACACACAGACCCTTTATGGTCTCATTTTTGCTTACTCTATGTGGTGCAGTTTATTATGAGGACACTTTTATTTTGACACATCGGTACAGTACTTCATGTAATGTCATCACCTCTGTTAATAATATCTGGAATTAATCTCCAGTACTAATCTCCGGTAGTAATATCTGGTATTACTTTCCAGTATTAATATTGGTAATAATCTCTGGTAATAATCTCCGGTAATAATCTCCCATAATAATCTCTGGTATTAATCTCCGTTAATAATCTCTGGTAATAATCTCTGGTATTAATCTCCAGTAATAATACTGGAGATTAATACCAGATTACTTCGGTAATAATCTCGGGTAATAATCTCGAGTAATAATCTCTTGTAATAATCTCTGTTAATAATCTTCGGTAATAATCTCTGGTAATAATCTTTGGTAATAATCTCGGGTAATAATGTCTGGTAATAATCTCTGGTAATAATCTCTGTTAATAATCTTCGGTAATAATCTCGGGTAATAATGTCTGGTAATAATCTCTGGTATTAATCTCTGGAATTAATATCCGGTAATAATCTCTTCTATTTATCAATTCAGAAAGTTCAGAAATTAAATAATCATGTCTTAAAAAGAAAAGTAAAAGTCTCTTATCAGAACTAGAGTCCAAAGTCGACTAAAATGCCCGACTTCTGTGTTGATTACAGCATTATTCGCTGAATAGTTTCATGGTTAATAGATATTAATATTTGCCTTAAATATAACTTTTTTTATCCTATTACATACAGTACTTTCCTACATCATGAAGAAAAATGAGCTCAGGCTCAGGGCCAGAATCAGATGTAACCCACAGAGAAATTCTGACTTCATCTTTTCTTTCATATTCAACCTTGAAATGCACTTAGAATTTTTTTCCCCATATTTTTTTTTTCAGAATTATTTCCCTCTTCTCAGCCTGAGCTTCCTTTCTCTATTTCTGTTCTTTCTTACTTTCTATCCGGCCCATGAAAGCTGCCTTGGTGGCATCAGGTTTAAATCTGTCAGACTGATTAGCTTCATTTTCTTCCCAATAGCTGTTGTATTTCTTTTTTAAACTTCCATTTTTAAATGGGGTGGGGGTTACTGTGTACTGCTTTTCATCAATAAAGTATCTATCTACTGTATCTATCTATCTATCTACTGTATCTATCTATCTATCTATCTATCTATCTATCTATCTATCTATCTATCTATCTATCTATCAAGCTCAGATGTCATGTCATGTACAGAACAGTTAAAAGTCTGTAAATGGCTAAGAACAGAATAAAAAGCATTTGGAAAAAAAAAGAAAAGAAAACAACTCATGACTTAGTTAATAAAACTCACTTTCCAATACGGAGATCTGTAACATTCTGCTTTTGTATCTAATCCATTCCATCCTGTTCCGGTGTCTCTGATCGGCTCATACACAGAATGTTAACTAAACAATATACGACAAGTGCAGAATGAAATACAGCATCAATTTGACTTGCTATTTTTGAAATAACAAAGTCAGCAAAAAGTCTAAAGCATTGATATGAAATGCTCTGTTTAATGGCCTTGTCGTTTACTTATGTTTAATATCACGATATGGAGAAAGATCTCATGTCTTTTTTTTTCTTCTAAAAACTACTCAAGCAATTAATGTCACATTCCCACAAAGCCCCATTATATCAGACTGATAGCTTAAAATTAATATAGACAGAAAGACGCGTCATCTCTCAGTTCTAAGACCATGCATTAAAGGTGGGGTCTCCGATGTTTGAGAAATGCTTCAGAAAATGAGTCGGAACGACAAACTAAACAAAAATCAAAACAAACTTGTAGCCAATGAGCAGAAAGGGGCGGGTCGTGTCAATATGGGCGGAGAGAGTGTTCAGTGCGCATGTGTGACATTAGCAGAAAGCGATTTTAACGTTGACATGGAGGATAAAAACAAAGAAAGAAAGCGAAGAAAGGTTTACGATAAGGCAAGAAGTAGGACGTGTTAATATAGGATCAGCTTTCCAGCACTGGAGAGAACTGAAGGAGCAGGAAGTTGGCGCATATTCACAGATTGGAGTTTCCTGAGTCAATAACTCCTGAGCTAAACGCTATATGTCGTCCTTTGCATGATTATACTTGTGTGTCATTTTTGCTTGTTTGTTTATCTGCAATCGTATTGTTCTTCCCTTCAGCTATGATAAAGACACATTTCTTTCCATTAGTTGCCTGGGTTACGTATGTATGTGTGGGCGGAGCTATCAATACAGGAGTCGGACCCATTTGGGTTAGGGGCGTGTTTGTTTTGGTGATTTCAAATATCAACATTGGCTTTCAAACATCGGGGACCTCACCTTTAACTTCTATATTATTTTATTTTGTATATACAGCGTATCGTCTCTTATTCAATTGAAGAATCTCAGCTCACACCTCTTACTTTCCCTCAGCTACATGTTTCTCTTTCCTGGTTTCTCTCTTAGTAACTCACACAGGAGCAGAGGAAATGACTTCAAAGCTGCTTTTAAAAATTCACAATTCTCAGTGAAGCAGAAACGCAGCACGAACCTGGCATATTACAATCAAATGCTAACCCAAAGGACACAATCATTGTTCTATGAAGAACAGAGTACCCTCTGCTCTAGTATACTTGTCAGCAGCATGACCCAGAGGTGCAAACTAGTACGGCGTAGACTCAGAGACTTTAATGAACGAATGATCGACAAAAAAAAAAAAAGAAACACAAACGACCCAAAAGAGGGAGGCAGAATCCAAGGTACAGGCGAGAATCAGCGAGATGCGAATACTAAGTGAACAAAGTGACAATAGAGCAGGGCGATGGAGCAGGAGTCGTACAAACGTTATCTTAGCAATATGGAAAATAAAATAATATGAGAGTCCAAATGAAGCTGAACGAATGTAATCAGTAACCTGGATGAACATGTGTGGTTTCAGCAGGGGATTCATTCTGTCAGTTGGAGCTTCCAGAGAGAGCGAAAGATAATGAACCATTTTAAAGAATAAAATGTCGAACCTTAAATTCAGCATATTTGCTCTGATGTATAAAAAGTGACCAAAGTAACCCTTGTGTTATGTTTACTTTTTTGATTCTTCGATACTCTTCAGGTCAAATTGATTTGGGGCATTATTAGGGTTTTAAAAGCTCTACAGAAATAAAAAAAAATAAATTAAATTACTCTCACTCACTCACACATCTACCGCTTATCCGGGGAGCCTGTGCCTATCTCAGGCGTCATTGGGCATCAAGGCAGGATACACCCTGGATGGAGTGCCAACCCATCGCAGGACACACACACACTCTCATTCACTCACGCAATCACACACTACGGACAATTTTCCAGAGATGCCAATCAACCTACCATGCATGTCTTTGGACCGGGGAGGAAACCGGAGTACCCGGAGGAAACCCCCGAGGCACGCGGAGAACATGCAAACTCCACACACACAGGGTGGAGGCGGGAATCGAACCCCCAACCCTGTACATGTGAGGCGAACGTGCTAACCACTAAGCCACTGTGCCCCCCTAAGTTAAATTAAATTAAATTAAAAATAGTTAAAAAAAATAAATAAAATAATAATAATAATAATAATAATAATAATAATAATAATAAAAATAATAAAATAATAATAATAATAATAATAATAATAATAATAATAATAATAATAAAAGAATCCAAGCCCAAGTCATTTGTTTAACAAAATATAATATAATGAAGAGCACGATGGCTTAAATCTAGATAAACATTAAAATTGAACAATGTTTCGATTAATGTTAATTGATTTCCAAATACAGGTGATGATCAACAATTAAATCATGATTATTATATCACAAAACAAAAATTATTGTAGTCACTGGCACCTAGAAATGCATTAGAAATGTTAAAAAAACATTAACATTAACACACCAAAAGCTCAGTCGAATGTACAGCCATTTTACCAGGCTCACCACTTCCACTACTGTATTTCAATAACATTGATATGTAATAAATAAATAATTTACCTTATTTTTTAATTGGACGTAGCTCATTGATTCATTCAACAGGGTTGTGCTTTTTAAAACTTACACTGTAAAACACGACAGCTCGAGTAAGTGAATCTAAACCTAATAAATAATTGACCCCTTTTTTAAACGTATTTATGCAACAGAATTTTTTTTCATACTGTACAATTAGACTTACCAACGCTCATAAGAACAATAAGAACGTTCATCCTTGAGAGTCACATGGATAAGCTGCACGATTACATGATTATTTTAAAAAATTCTCTCTACCCTAAAGAACGAACAGCATAAACATGATCCGCATTTTGAAAATACCTGCATTACCACGTGACTTGCAAGCCTGATGGTTTTCGCTTCTTTCATGAGCATGTCAAGTCTCATATGAAGTGGGATGCACTCATTATGTTAAAAAAACAAAAAAGTGGTAAATTATTCATTACATAGTGAGCTTATTCAAGTAGAGTGGTTGAACCTTTTTTTCTGTGAGAATGGGTTTCCGCTTTCAGGTTTAATCCCAAAACAGACATGATGTTTTTTGTGCGGTTTTTAATGAACCTTCTATAATGAACCTCTGTAGCACTGGAAAGACTGGAAAAACCCCAGAAGTAGAAAATGGCAGCCATCACTATCGGTAAATACTGGCTCATTCTATGAGTTAGTTACTAAGAAGGAATAAAATGAAGGAAAGGAAAGGAAAGGAAAGGAAATAAAGGAAATAAAGGAAAGGTGTAATGAGTTTCTGTCTGTGTTTCTGTCCTGTTTCTGTCTGCTGTCTTTCCCTGTGGCTAATTGTTTGCTCTGCCCACTCTTTGGTTTCCATGGACATTAATTGTACTCATTCATCTCCTCAGGTGTGTTGTCTTTGTCTCTGATTGTCTCTGCTTTGTCATTGGTTCCTGTCAGCTATATATACTCTGTTTGTTCACTTCCCTGGTGTTGGTCGTTTTTGCATGTTGGATGTTGGTGTGCCTGTTCCTGTTCCTGTTTCCTGTTTGCTGCCTTGTTCTGTCTGTCTGTTCAGCTGTTTTTTGTGTTTTGGATGAGTAAAACTTTAAAATCTGCATTTGGATCCTCACTCGCCTTTGTCCTGCATCGTGACGAAAGGAAAGGAAAGGAAATGAAAGGAAAGGAAAGGAAAGGATATGAAGGAAAGGAAATGAAGGAAAGGAAATGAAGGAAAGGAAAGTAAGAAGGAAAGGAAATTAAAGGAAGGAAAGGAAATGGAAGGAAGGAAGGAAGGAAGGAAAGGAAGGAAGGAAGGAAGGAAGGAAAGAAATAATCAAGTGACAAATAGTGGAACCCAAGCAGTGCTAGGCTTGAAACTCTGACCTTCTGATTTTAAGTAACTCTGGACTTCAAAGACCAGATGCATCATATGATGAAATTCCCCGTACACTGTGATGTGTTCTCACAACAGAAAGCACTTATCGAACTAAAGCAACTGCAATAGCACACATTTAAATGTCAAAAAATTTGGCATTTCTATGTTGGAAAAGATAAAGCCTTAGAAAAGGAAGAAAAAAATGTTTAAAACCAGAGTAACTGCTTTCAAGGCACTAACTCAATCTCTCTCTCTCTCTCTCTCTCTCTCTCTCTCACACACACACACACACAATGTACACTTAATGGACTGAAGTGAGGGGATGAGTGGTGCTGGAGACCAAGTAAAATACACTGAGAGCAGAATGAGTCTGTACTCCTGATTTTCTCAAAGAACCTTAAGTCTCTCAATCTAAAAGATCAATTCAACCTCAGAACTTTGGGCTGCCAGAAAGTATTAAAGTTCTACACAAAGAAAAAATATTCACCAAGGCTTAGATCTCCACAACAAAGTGTGTGAATGAAAGTGAAATAAGAATAGCTTTGTATAAGTGTATATGTCTGCACTCCTGCTCCTGTTATAAGGACTGTGTGCAACTTTATTGGCTCATGTGAAGGCTGTTAGATGACAAAATTAAAAATCACTGTTGGCTTCAGGAGCAGTATTGGGTTGCGACAGCAGTCATCTGGTGCAACATATTTTTTTTTATAACAGCAGAAACATAGCAGGCTATAACCATAAAATTTTGGACATATTTTGCAATTTCGCCATAACAGGACAAAGTAAGAGCGAGAAACGTCGCTTCACATCAGCGCATCATATCACGTTTGTTCCTTACATAATATTTGACTCGACTGGGTTTTACATTGTCAACACCTCCATCTTCACATGACCTTTATTACGTATTATATTATCTAGTTACTGTGTCTGATAGTTAATCAGCATTAACTGTGGTAATTATCTGCCTTATCTACCTTAGAAAGCGGACGAGACTCTATCCATAGCACAAGGAAGGAGACTTTGTAAATTGTACAGAATTGTCTGTACACAGCGTGAGTGAATGAGAGTGTGTGTGTGTGTGCCCTGCGATGGGTTGGCACTCCGTCCAGGGTGTATCCTGCCTTGATGCCCGATGACGCCTGAGATAGCACAGGCTCCCCGTGACCCGAGGTAGTTCGGATAAGCGGTAGAAGATGAATGAATGAATGAATGTCTGTACACACAAGAGCGAGTGTATACCTGGACACAGGTGTAAAATAAATTACATTAGTCAGTAGGAAAGTCAACAAAGTGTATTAATGAAACCCATTACAGACACATAAATCATCTCAAAGCCTGGCTTTATTTATTTATTTATTTATTTTAAATACATGTATATTTTAATAGAATAACCCAATGCCTCATGCACTACCCTGAGATTTGCAGTGTAAGCAGAATAAGAGAGGATAGAAAAGAACTATCTAATAAAATCTAATAATGTAACATCAAAGTAGAGTAAACATGAAGATTCTAATATTTCACTTTGTATTAATGCAGGTGACATTTCAGACCTCTGGCTTCAGTATTTCCAGAGTGCAGAGAAAGACTCTGACTCAGAGCAAGACAAGCCATGGAGAGATGTGTGTAAGGATGGATGAAGGGTGTGAAAGAGAGAGAGAGAGAGAGAGAGAGAGAGAGAGGGAGGAAAGAAGGAATCTGGCCTTTTTTTGACCATCTTTGTGTCTAATATTAATATAATTTATTGATATTAATATTTGATTAATATTAAATTATCATCATAAAAACAAACAAACAAACAAATAAATACAATTAATTAATTAATCGATTAATTAATTAATTAATTAATATATTTTATAGTGCTTTTAACAATGTAAATTGTCTCAAAGCTAAAAGCAGCTTTACATTGTATTAGTGAAACCCATTATAAATAAATAAATAAATAAATAAATTTATTTCTCATACACAAGCATTATTCTTCCTGGGCTTTGATAAAGCATGTACAACATTTTTAAACAGCAGTATAAATAAATCCACATTTTTTGAACAAGAACAAGCATGTTATAAATCCAGATGAACATTACAGGCTTGTAAGTCAAGACTGAAAAATTAAAATACTGTTAGTTCTTTAGAAGTTTCTAGTGCCTCATTCTTACTGATTAATTCTTACTCTGAAACACTAAACGCCCATTATTATGTTCGATGTTAATTTAAAATACAGTCCATCAGAGATTCAGAGATGCTAAGTTTATAGCTCATTAAAATGTCAAAAAAAGGAATGAAAATTAAAAATAAATTTGCAATAAAACCACAATTAAACTTACTGATAAAGCTGCTACCTCTGAAAAACAGAGCATTTACAGCCAATGAAAAGAAAAAAGAAAAAAAGCCAAACTCAGCAACAGAGAGTGTTTAATCACAGTAGGAAAGCAAATTTCAAGGCTTCTTAATGCACAAGAACTAACAAGGGCTAATTGAGGTGGGAGAACGAAGAGATTATGTGTTCTGCTCACATCCTCTTACTTTTTGAGGCTTTCAATTAATTAAAAACTGTAAATTAATACGCAATGTTCACCCAACCTCTTCAGACCAATTACATGCATTGGAAATTACATTATTTCATTTACAAATATTATCCAGTGTTGAGTTCTGGATTCTGCATGAGTGCATTCGGAAAAAAAAATCAATCCTAAGCACTGGTTACTGTCTGTTCAGAGTTTCACATGTTTTCATGTGTTTCCTTCATGTTCTCTGGTTTTCTCCCATTGTCCTAAAATTAATCATGTTTGATTGACTACTTTAAATTGCCTCTAGTTGTGAATGAGTATGTGGATGGTTGTGAATCGTGGCCAACAACAGACTTGCGAAATGTGTTATAGTATATTGACTAGTTTTGTTTTCTGTACTGAGCCTTATGCCACAGCAATGCTGTGCAAGATTCAGAACGTCAAACATACACAATGTATAATCTTAAGATGCAAAATCCTACACAGTTATGTCACAAACTTGTTTTAACTCTGGTGTTAATCTTTCCAGCTCTATAGACAGAAACATCACCAGTCTATTATTTATCCTGAGTCTGAGAATGAAATGAATGAATGAATGGAATTTTGGCATTGGTCCAATTAGGCTTTATTAGTTCCACATTTTCTTTGCTTATCCCATCTGAAGAGGTCGGAGAAGAGGGGCAGCTATGATACAGTGAGGATTAAGGGACTTTCTCAACAGTAACAGTTTGGCAGTGCTGGGGCTTGAACCCAGAGCCTTAACCACTTGAGCCACTTACCATTTAACCACTTGAGCCACTTACTATTTAACCACTTGAGCCATGCACTAGTTTTAACTTGCTTCATTTACAGTGTGACATCAAATCAACATGGTTACTCTCACTTTAGATCAATTAATATACAGACAACACTGACAACTTATTGCTAAGCTATTTACTATTTCCTAGTGTTGTTGCTGTGGTGCAGTGAATGTTTAAATGTTCCAACAGCCTCTCAAGCCACTGCAAATATTTAGTTGAAATACAGTTAATGACCTTTATGTGCTTTTTTTTCCATTTTTCTATTTCTGTAGAAGGTGTCGAGGTTGGAAATGACATGATTACAACTTACAAATTGTAACATATCCAGCATTAGGTCAGCACCATGGACAGAAACACCGACAGCCTTTAATTTAGTTTAGCACCATGGATAGTGACACTGTCGCACATTTTCAGCACCATGGAGAGTACCGTGCAGTTTTATAACACTGTTTACTGCTTTTCCAAACCATGGAGGCCACAACAGTCAAACAAATTAACCATGGATATAGACTCGGTTCTTGTAAAGGAATGTCACACACACACACACAAAGAGAGAGAGAGAGAGAGAGAGAGAGCACAAGAAAGATGAGCAATTTGCAGCAGATCAATAGTAGTCTGCGGTATATGTCTGTGAAGTCCTTTAAAATCAATAACTATATACCTTACAAGATGATTAAAGGTTAAACCAAAATGACTGAAAGTAAACAGAGGGTTGACTCTGAGGGTTCATTCCACTCGTGGTAGTAAAGAGGCAGTCTAATAAAGTGCCTTTATCAGCACAGATACACACATATACCAGCCGACAAATGCACCACCTGTCAGTTAGCTATCGGCTGAGTAATGTGGAGGAGATAGAGGAAAACTCTATTAACACAGATTAAATATTCTATATTAAAATAATTCCAATACCTTTAGTGAATTTATGTTTTTTTCCCAATATTGTTTGTATATTTGTTTTGCTCATGAGCTGTTTGATTGGACATTTTTTGGCTTGCTAAGGGGCCCAGCAGTGGCAACTCGGGTTGACCTGGGATTCAATCTCATGACTTCCCAATTTGTAGTTCAACACCTTAACCACTAGGTTACAGAAGTTACAGGTAAGATTGCTATTAAGGTAACTATTAATTAATTAATAAATAAAAACACAATTTAAGAAAAAAGATTTTTTTTTCAACAACATTCACTATCATATTAATAAGAAACCTAGCATAGTGGAGTAATAGTGGAGCATACAAAGTTCCAGAATGCAGTGTAATAAAAGTTAGATAAATTGACCTCCAAGTCAACTCAGCTAGTTAGTACATTGTAAAAAAAAATTAGGTTAAGATATGTTCTGTAAATGAAAACATATATTATGGCTCAACATAATGGTTAATTCAAAAAAGAAAAATGAGCCTTATCAATGATTGCAAAATTTCAATCAGTGAACTTTAACAATTGCCTCAAGTGAATTAATATAACTCTGCTCAGGCAACATTTACACTTACACAAACATAATTATGTTTGCCCAGCAAAACACAGAAGGATACATCTGGGCTTTTGGATGTTGCAGCACGATTTCTTAACTTGTCTGGATTCATCCAACATTACACAAAAGGAATGGTGAGTACCATAAAACACATATAATATTAACATAAGGTTTGGAAAAACCTTCTCAATATCCATACAGTTTATAGTGTTTATTAGTCCTCTGGTAGTAGATCACTAGTTTTTGTCCCAAACTCCATTAATATTTTAGAAATTGTAGGCTGTTATACCTATTTAACATGGTTGACTAAAATTATAACGGACAACATTAATATCTGATATCTGTTTCGATTAACTAGCTGGCTATTACAGTAGGCAGTTAAATAACTAACATTTGGTAGCTAGCAAGTTAGCAAATGTATCTTTGTAGAGAACCATTTGAAGATAAATCATTAGCCGCTATTCAGTAAGCAAAAATAAATGGGAAATAAATGGTTATGATGCTAGCTAATAAGGTATACATTAGCTGTTAGGTCAATCTTTCTTATAATTCTGAATGTTAGACATTTAAGAGTAAACATTACTCCACAAAATGAACTTTATTAATTAAAACATTTTATGTTGTTTTGTGGGGGTCACGGTGGCTTAGTGGTTAGCACGTTCGCCTCACACCTCCAGGGTCGGGGTTTGATTCCCGCCTCCACCTTGTGTGTGTGGAGTTTGCATGTTCTCCCCGTGCCTCGGGGGATTCCTCCGGGTACTCCGGTTTCCTCCCCCGGTCCAAAGACATGCATGGTAGGTTGATTGGCATCTCTGGAAAATTGTCCCTAGTGTGTGATTGCGTGAGTGAATGAGTGTGTGTGTGTGCTCTGCGATGGGTTGGCACTCCGTCCAGGGTGTATCCTGTCTTGATGCCCAATGACGCCTGAGATAGGCACAGGCTCCCTGTCACCCGAGGTAGTTCGGATAAGCGGTAGAAAATGAATGAATGAACGTTGTTTTGTTTTTACCCTAAAGTGCAATGCAGTGTTGTTATTGTACATTTTCCTGACATCCGTGAACACCAGGGGCTTGCAGAAAATGTACAGAGTCAAAGTGACATAAGTAGGGGGTAGTCAACTGGAAGAACTTCTTTACAAACTAGATGCCCAGGTCTATTACTTATTGTGGTGTAAAAAAAGTGTTGGCCGCATCCTGATTTCGTAGTTTTTTTGTATGTTTGTCAGACATTAATGTTTCAGATCATCAAACAAATTTAAATAGTAATCAAAGATAACACAAGTGACCACAACATGCAGTTTTTAAATGAAGGTTTTTATTATTAATGGAAAACAAAATACAAATGCCCCTACATGGCCCTGTGTGAAAATAATTGTTTGCCCCTAAACCTAATAACTGGTTGCACCACCCTTATCAGCAAGAACTGCAATTAAGCGTTTGCAATAACTTGCTATGAGTCTGTTACAGCGTTGTGGAGGAATTTTGGTCCACTCATGTTTGCAGAATTGTTGTAATTCAGCCACATTGGAGGATTTTCCGAAAAGAACCGCCTTTTTAAGGTCATGCCACAGCATCTCAGTAAGATTCAGGTCAGGACTTTGACTAGGTCACTCCGAAGTTTTTCTTCAGCCATTCAGAGGTGGACTTGCTGGTGTGTTTTGGATCATTGTCCTGCTGCAGAACCAAGTTCGCTTCAGCTTGAGGTCTTGAACAGATGGCTGCACATTGTCCTTCAGGATTTTTTGGTAGACAGCAGAATTCATAGTTCCATTTATCACAGCAAGTCTAACAGGTCCTGAAGCAGCAAAACAGCCCCAGACCATCACACTACCACCACCATATTTTACAGTTGGTATGATGTTCTTTTTCTGAAATGTAGTGTTACTTTTACGCCAGATTTAATGGCACACACACCTTCCAAAAAGTTCAACTTTTGTTTCATCAGTCCACAGAGTATTTTCCCAAAAGTCTTGAGGATCATCAATATGTTTTCTGGCAAATCTGAGACAAGCCTTTATGTTCTTTTTGCTCAGCAGTGGTTTTCATCTCTGAACTCCATTCTTGGACTCAGTCTCTTTTTTTATGATGGAGTAATGAACACTGACCTTAACTGAGGCAAGTGAGTTTTTTTTTGGATGTTGTTGTGGGGTCTTTTGTGACATCTTGGATGAGTCCTCGCTGCACTCTTGGGGGTAATTTTGGTCGGTCGGCCGCTCTCGGGAAGGTTCACCACTGTTCCGTGTTTTCACCATTTGTGGATAATGGCTCTCACTGTTGTTTGCTGGAGTCCCAAAGCTGTAGAAATGGCTTTATAACCATTTCCAGACTGATAGAGCTCAATTACTTTCTTTCTCATTTCTTGAATTTCTTTGGTTCTCGGCATGTTGTGTGACTTTTGAGGACTTTTAGTCTGCTTCACTTTGTCAGTCAGGTCTTATTTAAGTGATTTCTTGATTGTGTACAGGTGTGGCATTAATCAGGCCTGGCTGTGGCTAGAGAAATTAAACTCAGGTGTGATAAACCACAGATAAGTTATGTTTTAACAGGAACACTTTTTCACACAGGGCCATGTAGGTTTGGATTTTGTTTTCCCTTAATAATAAAAACCTTCATTTAAAAACTGCATGCTGTGTTTACTTATGTTATCTTCGACTAATATTAAAATTTGTTTGATGATCTGAAGCATTAAAGTGTGACAACACTTCAAGTTATTCAGGAAACACTTCAACACTTCAAGTTATTCAGGAAACACTTCAACTAGCACTTCTTTCATTATCTTTTGCATTTAAAAAAAAAAAAAAAACACACACCTTTTGGCACTTTCATTGTAACTTTGAACAAATGTTTTAAACTCATGGTATCTTAAGTATGTAACTTAGTGAGCCAGCATTAATGTATTCAATGTTAGAGATTTAAGCACTTATGTACGTCGCTCTGGATAAGGGCGTCTGCCAAATGCTGTAAATGTAATGTAATGTAATGACAAACATGCAAAAAATAAAAAAAATCAAGAAGGTTGCCAACACTTTTTCACACCACTATATACACTAATTGTCTGTGGAATTATTTTGTACTATGTATGTTTTTTAACTGTAAAATATATATATATATATTTTTTATCTTAGTGATGTCATGGCTCATGTGTTGACATAAACTGTGTTTCTTGCGAGACTCTTTGTGGTCTTCCCTTGTACATACAGTAAGAGTGAGAACTTCAGTTTCAAAGACCATTCTGGTAATTTGTTTGGAGGCTTATCTAAATATTTTCTAGCACTTCTGTTGCAAACTCAAACCAAAACAAATGTACAATATGTTTCCCCAGTTCAGCTGTTTCTGTTTCTTTATAAGAGTGTTTACTGTTCTCCAGTATTTACTGTGTTTCATAGGACACTGATGCATTGGGGTCATGCACAACGGGCATGAAAATAGGAATCCTTGAAGTGGTAAATGACTGCACTGCTCACTCAGGATCTAATTCTACAGTGTGGCAGTAGTATCGGAAGAAGAAATAGCTTCGTTCTCCTCTTTGGTCTGCTTTATGCTCTTAACATGAAGTATCTCAAGGACCTAAGGTACGCTTTTGAGACTGTTCAGAAGATCTTCGGGAACCTTGGAAGTGAGTGCAATAAAGAACAAGCTATTGCAGTAAATTGAACATTGTCATGCCAGTTATTTTTTTTTTTTGGCAGTACTGCAGTTGGAAACAGATGTCTGACAATTATTTGAATGTTGATGAGCAGCATGGTTGAAGTTTCAAACCAGATGTTTCCTTCAGACTTCATTTTTGGTTAGAATTGTTGAACTTTCAACATAAACCAGAAATCTGTTCATTTAAATAAATCTGTTAATTAATCCTTTATTTTAATGCATTTTAAATGATACTGTGAGGAACTGATTTTCTTTTGATTAAAAGTAAAGGCATTCGATTTTCAAGTGAACCTGTAATACATTTTTATTGTGAATTGACATTTTTACAGTTATTATTGCGTAGTCTTGCATTAAAATTCAGTAATGCATACAGTACTCCTGTATGTCCACACATCTCTGCACTGTTATAGCCTTTATATTTATTCACTGTATATGCTTTCATATATACCCTCACTCGCTCATTTTCTACCGCTTATCCGAACTACCTCGGGTCACGTGGAGCATGTGCCTATCTCAGGCGTCATCGGGCATCAAGGCAGGATACACCCTGGACGGAGTGCCAACCCATCACAGGGCACACACACACACTCTCATTCACTCACGCAATCACACACTAGGGACAATTTTCCAGAGATGCCAATCAACCTACCATGCATGTCTTTGGACCGGGGGAGGAAACCGGAGTACCCGGAGGAAACCCCCGAGGCACGGGGAGAACATGCAAACTCCACACACACAAGTTGGAGGCGGGAATCGAACCCCCAACCCTGGAGGTGTGAGGCGAACGTGCTAACCACTAAGCCACCGTGCCCCCTTCATATATACCACTTGCTGTAAATATGCTAGATATTTATCTGCACTTTTGCACGACTGCTACATTTTGCACTTCTAGTAGCTGCCAAACTGCATTTCGTTGCTGTGTACCTGTACAATGCAATGACAATAAAGTTCTATCTATCTATCTATCTATCTATCTATCTATCTATCTATCTATCTATCTATCTATCTAATGATCTATGTAATGATGTCCTTTTTGTAAACAGAACTTCTAGTTCGAATACTGTGAAATAAATCTATATAAGAATATACATACAGAATTTGCTAATTGCACTCAAGCTTTTACTACGTATTGCACTTTGTATGTACAGTATGTCATTGTATGTCTTGAGTGCAATTAGCGACTAAAGGTTAAATCAATATTTGATTGCAGTTTCAGTCAACATTAAGAGCTCATCAGTACAACTAAAAAAAATCTATTTTACATAAGTTAAACAGAGCCAACTAAAAATGTTAGGTGCAACGGTGTAGTAGAAATTTTTAAGTTGAAGAGGCCTGATTTTTTTTTTTTACAGCGTATCGTTCAATTGTAAAGCACAGAAATTTCGAGTAATGTAGGTGAGCGAGCTGGACAGAGTAGAAGACTTAATTGTTGCTGTAGCACTGTCTGTTAGAGATAATGCAAGATAAATCCGACAATCGGTCCAATTAATGCTTAGACAAACAGCATTGTGGGTAATTTAAGAAGCATGAAGAAACATTCATTCATTCATTCACTCATTTTCTGCCGCATTTTCTGCCGCATCGCAGGGCACACACACTCTCATTCACTCACGCACTCACACACTACGGACAATTTTCCAGAGATGCCAATCAACCTACCATGCATGTCTTTGGACCGGGGGAGGAAACCGGAGTACCCGGAGGAAACCCCCGAGGCACGGGGAGAACATGCAAACTCCACACACACAAGGCAGAGGCGGGAATCGAACCCCCAACCCTTGAGGTGTGAGGCAAACGTGCTAACCACTAAGCCACCGTGCCCCTCATGAAGAAACATGTTAAAGATAAAAACAAAAAAAAGCTATGTAATAAATTCTAAAATACATCTACTAAAGATCACATCTTAATGATAAATATTCATGTTGAAGTTGCTCAGGTTGGATTTTTCCAAAACCTTTGCCATTTAAAGCTGGAACAAAAGGGGCCTGAATGAACATTCTGTCATGTTGCAGAAATAATGCATTATGGACAAGCTACGCTGCTAATAATCCAAATGGCACCTGCCATGTATATTTTACTGCCAAATACCATTACCTCTTATCCCTAATGATATTACAAATATCTGATTTTCCCCTTCAAGCTAACAGTTATTAAGTCTTTTGCTATTGGTTATTTATTTAGACAGAGAAAGCTTGCTTCTAATGATTGCTTCACTGGTTGGTAGATTAACGTATCCTTATTCAGCTCATTATTTACTCATTTATTAGTTCTTTCAGAGATACAACCAGACTGTTGTCTCATACCCAGACGCTCTTGTACGCACCACATAAATAATACCAAAAACTGGCACAAACACGGCTCCAACTAAGCTTGGCTGCATTTTTGGCCTCAGTGAGAAGAATGGCAAAATAAAACATCATGGAAATGTTGGCTTGGAGAGAGCAAACTGAAGCTCCATAAAAGACCCCAAAGCTCCATAGACCCAGACTGCAGCTATTATTTAGGATTTAAAAGTTAGTGGAAAAAAGTAGGACTTCCAAACTGTGCAAGGTTCATTAAAACTGCAAAGAACAGAACAAAGTTCAAGGCAATATCAGAGTTTGTAAACACAGCGTATGGATAAATATAAGGAACATTTCAATTATTTGTTTAAAAAAAATATTGATTTACAGAATGATGGACATGACACAAAATTTGTGATTGACAGAAACCACACAAACTGAAAAACAAAAACAATTAGCATCTACAGTTTAAAGGATTCACAAAATTATCCTAGAAATATAAATTACAGGAGTTCAACAGTATTGTCAGGTTTTCGCACATTTTCATCAACTGGAAAGCAAGTCCAAATGAGTTAAAGAAAATTCCAATAAAAGGAAAGTATACGTGTGTCTGGGTATTCATGAAGCCAATTTCTGCTTCATTCATCCATCCATCCATTCATCCATCCATCCATCCATCTATCTATCACTCCATCCATCCATCCATCCATCCATCCATTCATCCATCCATCTATTTATCACTCCATCCATCCATCCATCCATCCATCCATCCATTCATCCATCCATCTATCTATCACTCCATCCATCCATCCATCAATCCATCCAGTCATTGGTTCATCCATCCATCAATTCAGCCAACCAGCCATCCATCCATCCATCCACCCATCCGTGCATCCATCCATCCATCCAGCCATCCAGCAATCCAGCCAGCCATCCATAATCTGTACCACTTATCCTACACAGGCTCATGGGGAACCTGGAGTCTACACAAGGGACTTTGGACACAGTGCCAACCAATCACATACACACGATGCCAATCAGCATGTCTCGGTCTCAGTATCTCGGGTCACGGGGAGCCTGTGCCTATCTCAGGCGTCATCGGGCATCAAGGCAGGATACACCCTGGACGGAGTGCCAACCCATCACAGGGCACACACACACTCTCATTCACTCACGCAATCACACACTACGGACAATTTTCCAGAGATGCCAATCAACCTACCATACATGTCTTTGGACCGGGGAGGAAACCGGAGTACCCGGAGGAAACCCCCGAGGCATGGGGAGAACATGCAAACTCCACACACACAAGGTGGAGGCGGGAATCGAACCCCCAACCCTGGAGGTGTGAGGCGAACGTGCTAACCACTAAGCCACCGTGCCCCCAGTCTTTGGACATATCACATCACATTTCTTTTGACTAGGCAAGGAACTACAATACCTTAAGAGAAGCCCAAAAGCATCGGGAGGAACATGCAAACTCTACACACAAGACAGAGACGGGAATCAAAATTCCAACTCAGGAGAACTCTAACAGTTTCTGTAATGCTTACTCATGATTTTGCATGGAAGGTGTCTCAGTCCTGTAACCAGGATTCACAGAAATTTTTTTCTCTCTAATTTTATCATTTGCTTATTCTCATTACCCAGCCAGGTCCACTATTACATGCAAATGTCCATGGGGAGAATGAAGACTAGAACATGCTTCATTCAAGCCACATAAAGCCAGCCACCCCATTTTTGGAACACGTATGGAGATACGTATGGAACAGCAATGTACAGTATGACAGAGCAGTATACCACACTATAAGAAAAGTGTTGTCTGCCTTCTATACACTAGTTTCTATACCTACACAAGCTTATAGACACAAACAAGTGGTTACTGTCATTGTAAGCAGCCAGGGAGAGTAGATCATCCGTTTCTTCTAAAAAGCATTGTCTAGTTTCGCTTCCTTGACACTGAATAGACAGATGCTGTGTCATTGTTGGACTCAAACTCACAATCTCCAAACATTTTTTTTAATTGAACCACTTGGGAGAAAAAAAAGGACCATTTCCCTCAATTACAAAGCATCTAAACCATTAGGGAACTGTCCAATGTTGGTCTTTTGTGGATTCAGCTCTGTATAACCTTTTAACTCTATTTCATCGTTTATAAAGCAATAGTTTGGATTGTGTATCTGTATTTGGCCTTCAGATTTAACAACTGCAGGCACCGAAACTGTCTCTTCAAAAATAATCATACTCAGTACTTGTACTTGATATAATCAGCACCTCCATTTTACTTTCCTTGCTCTATTTCCAATCTTTTCTTTCCCCTTTCTAATTTAATGCAGCATGACTTGAGGCCTACTGCAGTAATTACCACTGAAAGAGTGTAGTATTCACAATAAGGTGTCCATGCACAAAGTTCACATTCTACATCAACCCCCTGAACGGCACCATCAGCCGCACCACCGCAACCGTCACAGCCGCCGCTGATTACTTTGAGCTCAGCACCAAAACTATGAGCATCAACACTTTGAGCTTAATAAATCCATATGTTGCTGGGCCATGATCTCAAGCACTCAGAGCTTGAGGGCAATCCTTTGCCCCCTGGTCTAGCTGTGCAACCAGAAGGTAGCTATGTTTGATAATCAGAGAAAAAGTAAAGTGTGTCTATATAAATACATAGATATACAGAGAGAGAGAGAAAAAGAGAGAGATTGTAGCAGTTACTGCCTGTCACAATTTTTGTGACACACAAAATGCTGTACGGACGTTTGATACACATTAACAATATATTATATATATATATATACTCACCGGCCACTTTATTAGGTAACACCTGTCCAACTGCTCGTTAACGCAATCACATGGCAGCAACTCAATGCATTTAGGCATGTAGACATGGTCAAGACGATCTGCTGCAGTTCAAACCGAGCGTCAGAATGGGGAAGAAAGGTGATTTAAGTGACTTTGAACGTGGCATGGTTGTTGGTGCCAGAACGGCTGGTCTGAGTATTTCAGAAACTGCTGATCTACTGGGATTTTCACGCACAACCATCTCTAGGGTTTACAGAGAATGGTCCGAAAAAGAGAAAATATCCAGTGAGCGGCAGTTCTGTGGGCGCAAATGCCTTGTTGATGCCAGAGGTCAGAGGAGAATGGCCAGACTGGTTCGAGCTGATAGAAAGGCAACAGTAACTCAAATAACCACTCGTTACAACCGAGGTATGCGGAAGAGCATCTCTGAATGCACAACCTTGAGGCGGATGGGCTACAGCAGCAGAAGACCACACCGGTACTAGTAAGCTGTACCTAATAAAGTGGCCGGTGAGTGTACTGTATATATACACACAGTACTGTGCAAAAGTTTTAGGCAGGTGTGAAAAAATGCTGTAAACAAAGAATGCTTTAAAAAATAGAAATGTTAAACATTTATTTTCATAAATGAACAAAATCCAGTGAATGAACTAAAGAGAAATCTAAATCAAATCAATATTAGGTGTGAACACCCTTTGCCTTTGCCTTCAAAACAGCAGCAATTCTTCTAGGTACACTTACACACAGTTTTTGAAGGAACTCAGCTGGTAGGTTGTTCCAAACATCTTGGAGATCTAACCGCAGATCTTCTGTGGATGTCGGCTTTCTCACATCCTTCTGTCTCTTCAAGTAATCATAGACACTCGATGATGTTGAGATCAGGGCTCTGTGGGGGTCGTGCCATCGCTTCATGCTGGTTTGACGGCAAAAGGTAGTAACACCAAATATTGATTGGATTTAGATTTTTCTTTTGTTTGCTCACTTTGCATTTTGTAAATTGACAGAAATAAACACTCGTTATTTATATTTCTGAAAGCATTCTTTGTTTACAGCATTTTTTCACACCTACCTAAAACTTTTGCACAGTACTGTTTATATATATATTAATACATACAATATACAATTAATCAATATACAATTAATTAAATATATATATATTTGTTTTTACTTATTTATTTATTTCAATTTCTTTTCCTTTTTTTTGCTGTTTATAGGTTACAAACCAACAGCAGACAAAGATCAATAACAAAATATAAGAGAAGAGCTAATGTGACAACATGAAACATGAAACAACAGGTTCATAAACATCCTGCAGTGAACATGTACTGTCTTATTTTTGGTTTGTAATCTCTCTAAGAGGTCTCTAGATATGGCTCATGAAAATAATATATCTAAAACAACTCTGCACTTTTACTTTTGACACACAAACCCTATCTCTATGGGATTAAATATGCATGGGGTTCTGAGGTAATTTCCTATTTCACAGGTGCTGCTATATAATTTTGTCTGTATTGTCCATGTCAGTGTTTTATCCAGGTCTCCTCTGAGAAAATGACAGTCTGAATGACTGTGTTTATTGCCAAACCCAGTGGTCACTTGATAATTATAGTGCCAACTGGATACACATGGCTGTGATTTTCTATGCAGATGCTACCTCACGTTGTGGAAAAAAAAAATTGTATTGAGTCTGGTATCAGGCATATCCTGTGGCATATCCTCTATCAAGCAAAAAAAAAACAAAAACGAGTGTTTCTTGTGTCGTGTACTATTTGATTATTGTTTTGTAGTGTATGTTTAAACGGAAATAAGAGCCAACATTTCAATAAGAACCAGCTATGTTGTGAACGGAGCATAATCACATGATGCACACATACAAGTACATAGAAAATACAACTGGCTATAAACTCACTCCTCCTCTGGTCGTTTTATTACTCTCCGATTTAATGCGATTTATTTTATCACTGAAGATGTGTAAAACATTTATTACCGAACTCCACCTGATGAACTGATCCTATCTGAATAGGATGAGATTTGAAACATGAAAGGTTTTAAAGTAATGAAAGTGCATCTCCTCAAAGACACCAGAAATAATAAATACATCATGGTAATGGTAAAGATGTGACTAATAATCTTCCTCCGTTCCAGACCGTTCCATACTGACTCAGAATCTGGCAGAAATTTATGGAGGTAATAAACTCTCCCATTCTTTAGCACACACGTTTTACGCAAATACAAAACACGTGTCCTTTTTAATCTGTTAATCATGTTTAATCATCAATACATGATTTATCCTGGTCTGAGTCTCAATAGAACAGGAGACTATTGTAGGAACACACACAGCAGCAATAATTCATTCATTCATTCATTCATTTTCTACTGCTTATCCGAACTACCTCGGGTCACGGGGAGCCTGTGCCTATCTCAGGCGGGGATCTCAGGCGTCATCGGGCATCAAGGCAGGATACACCCTGGACGGAGTGCCAACCCATCGCAGGGCACACACACACTCTCATTCACTCACGCAATCACACACTACGGACAATTTTCCAGAGATGCCAATCAACCTACCATGCATGTCTTTGGACCGGGGGAGGAAACCGGAGTACCTGGAGGAAACCCCCGAGGCACGGGGAGAACATGCAAACTCCACACACACAAGGCGGAGGTGGGAATCGAACCCCCAACCCTGGAGGTGTGAGGCAAACGTGCTAACCACTAAGCCACCGTGCCCCCGCAGCAATAATTCAGTAAAGTCAAATCTGCTTGCCAGGATCTGACGTGGGAAGTTGGAGGAAAGCGAAGAAGAACCTGAAGGAAAGCTACAGAGACAAACCTGAAACTCCACACAGACTGTAACTGAAACTCGGTTCAAACCGGAGACTTTGGACTTTGGAATGCTGGAGTTAAATTGAGAAGAATTAAACTAGCAATCTGAGCTCGTACGAGTAGAGGTAATCAGTGTGATGAAGCCTCTACAGTAAGGCTGCCAGGATCTAAATGCCATCTAATGCACCCATGCATTCCAATCAACTCCTACACATGGGCGTTTCAACAACAACAGCTGACGGTCTTGGCTGGAAGGCTCTGTCAGGCCGGCAAAAGGCTATTTATTTTTTTATTTATTTCTTTTAAACGTCAATATGTTTTGCATGCAGGATCGATCCAGGAATTGACTACATGTCTCAGAAGATGGCGAGGAACAGGATGGGGGAAGAGGAGGAGTGAGCGTGTCCGTATGCCCCGGAATCAAGATAATAACTAAAATATAGCCGGACATTTACTGTAGGATAAAAACAGAGTACTGTCAAATGTTATCCACATCATAGTTTGAGAGTTTGTAGTGTATTCTATTGTCCCTTTTATATGCAAACATTAGTGCAGAGTGACAAAGTGTGTGATTGAGATTTTCTGAATTGCTCCAGCCTTATAAAATAAATGAAAGACAAGCCAAAGGCTTGGAAGGTTTTCAGACACCACAGAAAGGATTCGGACACCACCGATTAGCAACATTAGTATTTTGCAGCAAAGCTGTTGTTAGCAATTACAGCCCCAAGATGTCTTTGGTAAGAAGTAATTAACTTTGTCCGGCATTGTGGTGTAGTTTCCTCTTGGCAGGTCGCCTTGATTCCCAAGGATACAAGTGTCTGTCTGATGAAGTGACAATTTCAAAATCCTCAGTACATGACCACCTTTCTAATATTGTGTCGGCCCCCATTTTGCTGCCAAAACAGCACTGACACGTCAAGGTATGGACTCCACTAGGTGTGCTGTGGTATCTGGCACCAGGATGTTTGCAGCAGATACTTTAAGTCCTGTAAGTTGCAAGTTGGGGCCTCCATGGATCGGACTTGTTTGTTCAGCACATTCCACAATTGCTCGAATTGGATTGATATCTGGGGGATTTGTAGGCCACACCTCAAACTCAGTGCTCAGTGCTCTTTAAACAATTCCTGAACCATTTTCGCTTTACGGAAGGCCACATTATCCTGCTGTAAGAGGCCACAGCCATCGTGGAATATCGTTTCCATTAAAAAGAGTGTGTACCAGTTCTGCAGCAATGCTGCAACGATGGTACCTGGTCTGCTATGCGTTCCACACTTGAGCGAAGCACACACACCCAGGCATCCACATTATGTAAAGAAAACATGATTTAATACACCAGGACACCTTGCATTGCTCCATGGTCCAGTTCTGATGCTCAAATATATCCCACCAGTTAACAAGTGCCGTGATGAGCTATTCGCTTCACTTGTCCTCTGGAGAATATGTGATGCTCTGCCCTATAGGCTTCCCATAATCCAGTGATACATCATGAAGTGCTTGAGATAATAAGACGGAGTGCCCTCTAGGTTCCGATCTGTGTATAAAAACATAATAAATTGCCTATGATCACTATGGCTATGTAGGTGGTCAGTTCCAATGGACACTGGAGCAATAGAAAGTGACGTGAAAAAATGTAAAAAAAAATTAAAATAAACAAATGATGAAGATGAGATTTACTATCTAATGGATGAATCTGTAACTGGGAAATGTCAAGAGTGTACAACCTTCCAAAATACGCAGTAACAGTCAAGTTTGGTGAGGAAAGGGCATTGGTTTGGGCCTGCGGTTATAACCCATGACTTCACCCCCACTGAACACCTTTGGGATGAATTGGAATGCTGATTGTGAGCCAGGCCTTCTCCTCAAACATTAGTCGCTAATTTCACTAATGCATTTGTGACTGGGCACAAATTTCCAAAGATATACTCTAAAATCTTGCCAAAAACATTCCCTAAAGAGTGGAGATTGCTAATCGTGCAAGACACAAGGCAACTCAATATTAATGTGCATGAATACGTTGTCCAACATGTTCATAAAGTTGTGATGGTCATGTGTCCACATAGTTTTGGCCATATTTTATATTCGTATACCAACAGGGCAAATGCGATACAATGAGTATGTGAGTGGAAAAGTGTAGAGAGAAGTACAGTCTTTCTGTAACCTAAGCTGACAAACACCAATGCCACCTAACCAGCACTAACACTGCAGAATTTAATATAAGATAAGATAAGATAAGATAAGACAAGATAAGATAAGATAAGATAAGATAAGATAAGATAAGATAAGATAAGATATACCTTTATTCGTCCCACAATGGGGAAATTTCTCTGTTACAGCAGCAAAGAGAAAGAAATGCAAATATATAAAAGAATAGACTACTAACTTAAAGGGAGCTGATGCAACAGGCTGCCACTTGGGCGGCGCCAGGATAGCATGAATTTGCGCTGAAATGTAATGGTGTTGGACAGGTGAGAAGGTGCTGTGGTTTTGCTTGAACACAGGATTTGGAACAACCAGAACTTGATATTACAAACACATAAGAAATTCATTCACTCATTTTCTACCGCTTATCCAAACTACCTCGGGTCACGGGGAGCCCTGGGTACACCCTGGACGGAGTACCAACCCATCGCAGGGCACACACACACACACTCTCATTCACTCACACAATCACACACTACGGACAATTTTCCAGAGACGCCAATCAACCTACCATGCATGTCTTTGGACCGGGGGAGGAAACCCCCAAGGCACGGGGAGAACATGCAAACTCCACACACACAAGGCGGAGGCGGGAATCGAACCCCCAACCCTGGAGGTGTGAGGCGAACGTGCTACATAAGAAATTAAATTTGAAATAAAAACCACATCAGTGGTGTTCATTTCTTATTTAAATAAATAAAATAAATGATGCCTCTCACTGAATCATTTTAAGTTCCTTTTTGAAATGGATCTTTTCCAAAACCAACAACAAAACAACCAAATGAAAATCCAACTTTTCGACTATTAACAGTTCAGGCCTTAGAGTAGAAAAAGTGCATAAAGAAAACATATATTCAAACTCAGTTTGCTACACTCTGATTTACTCTGCACATTGATCTAAGCCAGATACCTGGCATCTTTTCTTAGATGCAAGTTCATCAATGTCTGGGGTCAGGCTCTGATCTGAGGAAATTTTTAGGATGGATTGAAGGTGTTCATCACTGAGTCGACTCCTGTGAGGTGTTTTGTTCAACTTCATAATAGAGAACAGTTGCTCACATAGATACAGTATGTGCTGCTGAACATGGAGAGCTTGGGTACGTACTGTAATTGGGGCATTGTGTCGGGGAGGAAACATGGAAACTGTGCAGCACCAACAGAGTCATACTTTGATTTGAGCGTGTCACTACACTGGAGTTCAATTAGCTCCATTTGGAGTTGGTCGGTGTGCTTTCCACGTCGAACGCAAATGGATTAGTGAGCAGTTCAAAATCTGCCTTTCTATAATAATAATAATAATAATAATAATAATAATAATAATAATAATAATAATAACCTTTATTTTCTATAGCGCCTTTAAAAGAACATCTCAAAGCGCTTTACAAAAGCAAAATAGAAACAACAAAAATACACACATAAAATAAAGATTAAAATTAAAGCAACAAAAATAGACAATAAAATAGGCACTATGTAAAATTACAATTAGTCAAATTAAAAGCTATCCTAAAAAAATACGTTTTAAGCAGAGATTTAAAAGTGCCAAGAGATGTTGCTTGCCTTATCTCAGTTAGTAATGAATTCCACAGTTTTGGAGCTAGTGAAGAGAAAGACCTATCGATTTTAAATGAGTTAAAGGAACAGTTAAAAGACCAGTTTCAGAAGAACGAAGGTCGCGAGATGGAATTAAAAGATCAGCCAAATATTGAGAAGCTAACCCGTGTAAGGCCTTGTAGGTAAGCAACAGAATCTTAAAATCAGTTAAAATCAAAAACCAAAACGGGAGTAATGTGATCTTTTAACTTTGTTCTAGTTAGTATTCTCGCCGCCGAATTTTGCACTACCTGTAATTTGTTTAAGGTAGCTTTAGACACCCCAGCCAACAAGGCATTTCAGTAATCAATACGGGAAAACACAAAAGTGTTGATCAGTCTCTCAGCAACAGAAAATGACAGAATTAGACGCAATCTGGCAATATTTCTAAGATGTAAAAACAAAGTTTTAACCGTATTTTGGATATGTGGCTCAAACGTTAAATTGGCATCAAAAATTACCCCTAGATTCCTAAATTTTGTTTGAAACTCCACATTTGAACCATCAAGAGTTAGCTTGACTGACCCGGCTTTGCGTAGTTGGTGGGGTGCGCCAACAAGCATAATCTCAGTCTTTTCACTGTTAAAACAAAGAAAATTTTCTGTCATCCATTCTTTCATCTTAGGAATACATTCAGAAAGGAAATCAACAGGCACAGTGTCATTAGGTTTCATTTCTGGGCTTCAAAGTCGGCAAACCTTCGGGAAAACTCGGCGCTGAGTACGTTGATTTTTTCAGCAAACTGTGTTCTGCCTCCCACCTGTCTTGAAAGCTCCTATTGTCCATCTTTCGCTTGGCCATTTTTGTGAAGGGTGGAGTTAACTTGCCCGATGTGACTGTAACATGGTTGTTAACGACTGTCAACAGAGAATGAGCGGCGCTTGCTGTTCGTGACAATGCGTCAATAAAGTGGCAAGGCATTCTGGGATTTGTAGCATTAGCGGAGCATGCGGCTAGCCAGCTGTAATGCATGTTTGATCTCGCGGGCCAAATATAAATATAATTACACCAAATTTGGCCCGCGGGCCTGAGTTTGACACCCCTGCTTTAGACCAGTCTATATATACTGTGTATATATATTTATATATAGTATGTCATTGTAGGTCCATTGTTCATCTTGCAGGAAATCTCAGTCATTTAAAAAAAAATTCATTTTTTTTTCATCTCGAGGCTAATAGCAGCAGCCCACTGATTAACTGTGCTGGCTTTAAAATTGTAGCGTTGTTAAATCAACAAATTTCACGTCCTGCTACCTTTTATCACACTGGCCGTATCGGGTACGTTATAACAGGAAAACTACTCAAGAGAGATATTCATTTTTATTTATTCACTATAATGGAAACTCAAAGTGTGCCTGTTTATTCAGATTACTGAATAAATCTAATTTCTGAATTGCAAATGACCCAATACAGATAAGACTAAAGGTTATTTACAGAGTTCTGTATTAATACCGTCGTTGGTTTCAAAGAGAATAAACAGTCTATTTATTGTGCTATTGCAACTGACATCCTCGGTTATCCATTAATGAGGTTTAGATGGCTTGGCTAAGTGAATCTGCAGACTTGATTTAGTGAAACCAATCAGCCAAACTGTTCTTTTCTTCCTTTCCCTCAGCCTTTCTTGCTTTTTTTCCTCCTTTTCACTTTCAGCTCACAAGTTTCAGCTCTGGCCATTAAAAGATAAATGTGCAAGGGGAAGGAATTAGGAAATAATTAAATATAATTAAAATGGCTTTTCACAGTGTTTGCTACGAGTTTTATTCCTTCAGGGAGGGACGTGACATAGGCAGGGTAATGGATTTCAGGTATTTTAGTCTTTCTGTTATGCCCCTTTTTCTTTCTGGGTACTTGTAAACTTGTAGCAAACAGAACAGATGGTGTGTCAAAGCCAGAGGAGAAATATAGAGATACGAGTTCCTAACGTGGCATGAACTGACAGACAATTAAATGAAGTAGGATGGATGAAAGAGGTTGTGTGTGTATTCTGTTTTTACCCAAACCGTCAGATATTACTATTACTTTGGGGTTTGTAGAGTCAAATGGTACAAGTACTGTGTGTGTGTGTGTGTGTGTGTGTGTGTATTGTGTGTGAGAGAAAGAGAGAGAGAGAGAGAGAAAGAGAGAGAGGTGGAAATCAGAAAAACTGTCAAATTACCTAGTTGACATATTAAACAGAAACAAACTGAAGAGCACACACACACACACACACACACACACACACACACACACACTAGCCTTCTGCTGTCTTGTTTTCTGATTACTGTTAGTTAATCGTATATTGTATCATATACTGTATGCGTGTGTGTGTGTGTGTGTGTGTGTGCGTGTGTGTGAGAGAGAGAGAGAGAGAGAGAGAGAGAGAGAGAGAGAGAGAGAGATGGAAATCAGAAAGACTCTCGAATTAACTAGTTGACACATTAAACAGAAACAAACTGAAGAGCACACACACACACACACACACACACACACACACACACACACACACACACACACACACATACACACACACACTAGCCTTCTGGTGTCTTGTTTTCTGATTACTGTTAGTTAATCATATATTGTATGCATGTGTGTGTGGGTGGGTGTGTGTGTGAGAGAGAGAGAGATATGTGGAACTCAGAAACACTGTCGATTTACCTAGTTGACACGTTAAACAGAAACAAACTGAAGCGCACACACACACACACACTAGCCTTCTGCTGTCTTGTTTTCTGATTACTGTTAATCATATATTCTGAGAAAGAGAGAGAGAGAGAGAGAGAGAGAGAGAGGGAGAGAGAGAGAGAAAGAGAGAGAGGTGAAAATCAGAAACACTGTTGAATTACCTAGTTGAAACAAACTGAAGAACACACACACACACACACACACTCACACACTAGCCTTCTGGTGTCTTGTTTTCTGATTACTGTTAGTTAATCATATATTGTATCATATATTGTATGCATGTGTGTGTGTGTGTGTGTGTGCGTGTGTGTGTGTTGTAGGATGTACTGTATGCCAGTACAGGAAAAGCAGCCAGATGACTGAAATGCCAGAGCACTGTGTGATCCCAGCAGCGTTGGCTCACACTGATAAGGCAACATCAACAATGAGAGATGTGGAGGTCATTTTCATTTAGCCTGCATTCTGTTATGCGCTAGAAAACAAACATAACTCACACACACAACTGGAGTGGAGAAGCATGATGGATTACTACTTCCAGAGGTACTGATGGGCACATATTTATTCTGTGACTAAACCTGCTAATGGAGCATGCTTTAAACCTAAATAACTACTAAGAGAGAGGGAAAAAAACTTGATCTTAGTGGAGCTTCTTTCAGATTTTATTCCATCATTAATTTAGCAATGCTAATTTTTTGGGCATCACCCAAAACTGTATTTCATATTTTGAAAGAAACAAAGCCTCTGTGTGGAACTAATAAAGAAGAATTCGGCAATTACTAATACACGGTTACTTTATTTTAAGAACTTGAATAAGTACAGTACTTAAAAACACCCCTTCAGCAGATACCACAGCTTACAGATGCTTTCTGTAGCCAGCTATGAGGCTTTCGACCCTTGTTTAATGAACAAGAACGGTTCTTGTATTGAAAGTATTAAATGTTTAAAGCATCTGCCTATAGATTTTCAGTGACGTTTAGGTTCAGGCTGCATTTCCTGAAGTAATCCATGATGGAGGACTTTTTTCTCCATGATTGTCCATTTACAGCTTCAGCAATTTGACTGACTTTGACTGACACAACCCTAAAGCATAACAGATTAACCCTCATCAGTCCACAGCTGAACTAAGGGCCTTTTTACACCTGGTCCCTTCATGTGTTTTCTCTGATCCGATAGTTATCTGATTGGTTAAAACTGTTCCGTTTACATTAGGCCACATAAATGCGTCTCGGCGAATCGGATATCGATCCGATCTTTCTACTCCTGCCCAAAATGCGAATATATTTTACCTCATTTCCGGGGTAATTGAAATGGAACACACTTTGGTGTATGTGGTTTTCAGAACGCAATCAAAAAGAAGACGAAAAAACTGGTTACGACGGTTATGCTACAAAAAAAACAGCGTTTACTGTTTGCTGCATTTTCGCTGGCAGCAGCAGCGCATTTTAAGACCCGACGAGACGCCTGGGTGAAAGATCACCTGCGAGTGACGTACTTCCGTTTGGGAGGAGTATAGCGCTGACGTATGTGGCTTGAACAACCACATTCATTTACACCTGTCCAGTTTCATCTGAAACCACCAAGACCATCAAGACCACCTCCTGAAGGGGTTTGAACCATCGGATTTATATCGTCTCCAAAACGTTTCGGAGGGTTAGAAAAGGTGTAAAAAGCCCCTAAAATCCTTCTGCTTTATCTAAATACTATTCAACATTCCCTCAGATGTTAAGCTAAGTGATGAAGCCACTGGGAAAAAGTCTCTTTCTAACGACTCTTCCATGCAGATCATGCTTGTACTAAAATAACTGCACAGTAGAATAGCCACACCAGCTAAACCTCTTTTTTTTTTTTAATTCAATTCAATTATTCAATTCAATCAGACAGTAAATAATGTAAATGTAAATAATGTCCTCTCTACAACAGCTCCTGGGAATAAACAGGTCATTTCTGAATTCACCGCAGACCCAAGACTAATTACTTTCTACTTCTACTTTCTACTTTCTACTTTCTAAATCTTCAAATGATCGCTGATGAAGACCCGAGCACAAAGCTGACCGATGCAACAGTACAGTAGCTCAAAGACGGTGTGACAGTCTCCAAGTGGCCCCAACGGCAGTCCCATGAGTGCAGTTGAAAGTGAAAAGTGAAATGACGTGACATGGAGCAATTGGGGGGGTTCGGTGCCTTGCTCAAGGGAACCTCAGTCATGGCCGGCCCGAGACTCGAACCCACAACCTTAAGGTTAGGAGTCAGACTCTTTAACCATTAGGCCATGACTTGGGGCCACTCAACGGCAGTCCCATGAGTCACAGGCTGTCCATGAAGATCTATCCCCAGCAGAGTATATCACCAGGTGACAAGACTCCAACCAAGGGTTAAAGCCTCATCTAATATTTTTTTAATTTTTTTTGCTTTGTAGCTTAGCGTAGGTGCAGTCTGCCTAAAACATTAGACACATCTTATTTTATTCCATTTTCACACTTTGAACTTAAGTCCTTCTTTCTTGTATAATTTCGCCTCCAGCAAGGAGCTGAAAGTGTGTATACAGTATATACACACACACACATATATAAACAGCATAAAACTATTCAGACCTTATGCAAAAAAGGTCGGAGTCAGTTAGAAAGTCATGGGATGTGTCTTCAGAATGTGAAATACTGTACACAACTGAAATATGGCTTTTTAAAATTTTATTATTACTATCTTAATCTATATTGTTGTAAATTATATTTCTTCATGTTCAAATTGAGGGGGCACAGTGGCTTAGTGGTTAACACGTTCGCCTCACACCTCCAGGGTTGGGGGTTTGATTCCCGCCTCCACCTTGTGTGTGTAAAGTTTGCATGTTCTCCCCGTGCCTCGGGGGTTTCCTCCGGGTACTCAGGTTTCCTCCCCCGGTCCAAAGACATGCATGGTAGGTTGATTGGAATCTCTGGAAAAATTGTCCGTAGTGTGTGAGTGCGTGAGTGAATGAGAGTGTGTGTGTGCCCTGCGATGGGTTGGCACTCTGTCCAGGGTGTATCCTGCCTTGATGCCCGATGACGCCTGAGATAGGCACAGGCTCCCCGTGACCCGAGGTAGTTCGGATAAGCGGTAGAAGATGAATGAATGAATGTTCAAATTGTATATAACTGCAGGTAGTTGAAAAAAATCTGAGTGAATCAATTTAAGTGCCTGCATGGAGTCCGAATGTGAATCATTTGCACTGCATATGTTCATTTTGTTAGCTTTTTGAAAGTCACTTGAACTTTCTTGACACAAACTGTAAAAATTTTGATATCCATGTACAAGGAAATACTTTATGGCCTACAGCTACCATAAAGAGATGGGCTAGAAAATAATACCCTTTTTGTGATTCTTTAATTTCAGTCTTTTAGTGACGTGTCCCTGTTTCTCAACTTTTTTAAAAGTGACCATCTGTGTGAATGTCTGTCTTTCTAGCTTCGAGCTGCAGCTAAGATAATTTGAATGTATTTTTATAGAACACAGCTTTGAGAGTCAGCATCATTAACCTTGAGAGCAGTAGCTGAAAAATTATTGTTTTCTCAAAGCTGGTACACGGAAATTTATTTTTAACTCGCAAGGACAAAATAAGGCAAAAATGTACAAGAAACCTTTCTTTGGCCTGGCTGGAAAAGTGCGATGCCGTAAGAGTCGTCTGGCGTACGCGGCTCATAAAACTCCCAAGAGCACGGCAGCTCTGTCAGTAGTCAGCACTTTGAGAGAATTTTTGTAGATATAATGTCCATTTTTTGCTACACTGAGGGGAAAAAAACATCATGGTGCTGATGGATTGTTTTTCAAGTAAAGCTGAGTTACATGTTATTGCAAACCCGGGAGGTTGTGAAAAGAAAAGTAACGTACATCTGTTACTGTAACAAAACAAACCGCTTGCTGATGGTCTACCATGCTAATTATTTATTATTCAGTTTGCTCTGTTTTGTCTGGTATGCTTTACCCTCAAGTTGTTATGTTAAACATCCCCAACCCCCATCAAAGAATAAAAAAAACCTATAACAAAATAATCGTCTTTCCCCTGAAGGAAGATGGGAATTTAAGGGCTGTTTAAAAAGTGTCATTGACTAAGGTCTTAGGTGTCTGAATCTGAACATGTTACAGAGGAGCTTATTAACTCAAGCACAGAACTGCTTATCAGTGATTCAGTGCCAGTTTCTGAAGAGTGGCCTGATCTTCTATGTCAGATAATTACAAGCAGCAATCCTATGTTTCACTTCCTCTCAAAAAGATCTGACACATAAAGATCCACAAGCATTTCAAGGTGCAGAAATTAGTGGTTTATATGATTGCTGTAAAGAGGTGAGCCGACAGCTCAAATTTAGCTGTTTCTAAGGCGTTCTTTTCTCTTCTGTATACATTCAAACATTTGGTGATTCAAAGTTTATCCTGGTTAGGGATGGTGTGCATCTGGAACTCTGGATGTGAGGTGCAAATACACCACGGATGTGACGGCAGTCCATCGAGAGCCACCATGCACTCACATGAGCGTTTCATCGTAGGCCGTCCACCTACTGGAATGTGTTTGGGATTTGGGTGGAAACCAGAGAACCTGGCGGAAACCACAACAAACGCTGGAGCTGTGTGGCAACTCTACCTGCTGTGCCGCTGTGCCGCTCTGCACAGCATAATTTCTTGCCTGAAGTGCATTATGGTACAGTATTCACAATTCCTAATAAAAAATCACTTATGTGACAATACAATTTGTATACACGCATTTATCCGTTACACCACTTCATGGTAATTTTTAATAGAATTATTGTTTTACTTTTTTCCTGCCAATTCAAACACGGAAAGAAAAACTGTCTGGAGATTCCTTGTGTCTTAATTCAGTTTATTAGCCTGAAAGCCTTGATATTCTGAGAAAGATTCTGACTATTAGATAGGCAGAGTACGATTGCCCCTGGGATTGATCAACAGACTTTCCTGATGCTCTACACTAAGAGCACAGCTAACTTTCATTTCTGCACATGAATAAATTCTATGATTTACATCCCCTGTTAATACAAGCTTTTACGGATGAGAAATTGCCCCACGGTATTGAATACAGGAGTTTTAACGCTGATGAAAATAAATATCCATTATCCCTCGTACCTACCTCACTTTAACAAATCTCCATTTACAGAGCTTCATCTGTGTAGGAAAATGAAGGGGAAACTGCGTTCATTACATCCTTGGTGCACTTTGAATACCACGTGTCATCATTCAGCCCGTGCCCTTGCGAACACAGACTAGAAGGTCTCACGGACAAGTTAAATAATAATATCTTTATCTATTTGCCCTCAAAGGAAGAGAAAATTAAAGATCTTCAAGTGTTCACATGTCAATTTCACTCATAAATTAGTTTTGCAAATTGCAAATCTAACAAAGTCTAAGTCCAAGAGAAAGGCATTTACAGAATGGCCTCAACCACCAAAAATGAATGAAAGAAATTTGTAGGCAGATTCATTTATACCTTTAGCTTTGCAGATGCACTAATTACTTAATTACTAAAATCATGCTTTTCAGCTGGGGGGCATGGTGGCTTAGTGGTTAGCACGTTCGCCTCACACCTCCAGGGACGAGGTTCAATTCCTGCCTCCGCCTTGTGTGTGTGGAGTTTGCATGTTCTCCCCGTGCATCGGGGGTTTCCTCCGGGTACTCCGGTTTCCTCCCCCGGTCCAAAGACATGCATGGTAGGTTGATTGGCATCTCTGTAAAATTGTCCCTAGTGTGTGATTGCGTGAGTGAATGAGAGTGTGTGTGTGTGCCCTGCGATGGGTTGACACTCTGTCCAGGGTGTATCCTGCCTTGATGCCCGATGACGCCTGAGATAGGCACAGGCTCCTGTGACCCGAGGTAGTTCGGATAAGCGGTAGAAAATGAATGAATGAATGCTTTGCAGCTTTACTAGTAAGACAAACGCTAAAAACATTTAGCGATATGTAGCCAGTGCTGATGTCACTGTAGATATTCACAGCATCATGCAACCCTAGTAAGATTACACATGCATTTACTTCTAAAAAAAAACCGATGAACAGGGGAAATGAGACGAGGAAGCGGAGCGCCTATATTATACCTTAGAATCTAACAAAACCTATAACCTTGGGCACACTTTTTAAACCATGTTCCACTTCACTCCCATCTACAGACCACAAAAGCTGTTGCTGTAGTCTGAAGAAATTATTTTGCAATGCAAGTCACATATAGTCCAAAACATGGAAACATGGTTGATTTTTTTAATCTGTTTGCTGGTCCAAAATTTTGAACAAGCTTTTTCAAACTGGCCAAATTATTAAATGAATACGTTCAGCACACTTGAATTTAACACTCAGGGTACAAGCCAGAGATAACTTCTGGTAGCTATCTCAATGAGACTGATGCTGCCATCTCTGTAAAGGCTTATCAGGCATAGGCTCAATCAAAAACCCAGGACACCTCCTTACCTCATACCCATAGTCTCATTCTGTCACAGAATTCATTACCATAATCCTCAGGATTTCAAAAGCCTACAGGCTGGTTTCCCAGTGGAACTAGAAATGGCTTAAATACAGCTTGCAGTATTGCAGCATTGTGTTTTCTTTGAAGACATACTTCTGTTAACAAAGTGAAGTCCAACTCTCAAATACAGTATGTGCAATGCCTTCATAATATTGCTCAACATTAATTTCAGCTCCTCATCCACTGATTAGTTCCACTCAAGTAAAATGCCTTAGGCAAATGTTTTGCTGATTCATTTATTATTAATGTTGCATTTATTAACACGACTGCAGCCATTTCCTGCATTGGACAATAGGTCTAAAACTCTCCTAGCTCATACACTATATGGCCAGCAGTGGCATGTACTGTACACACCTGACCATTGTACCCACATGTGTCCGTATGGATTTTAATAATGTGCCTATACCCCTTTGCTGTTATAATTAACTCTGCTTGTTTTTGAAATGTGACTGTGGGGATTGGGACCCTTCAGGTTTGAGAGCATTAGTTGTGCACTTCATCCTAGTTGTGTTCCATGGGTTTCATATCGAAGATAAGGGATCTTCCACATCAACTTTGGCAAAACATTGTGGTAGGAAGGTGGTAGATAAGTGGTTAAGGTGTTCAACTACTGCTTGGAAGGTCATTGGTTCGAATCCCAGGTCTACCAAGTTGCCACTGCAGGGCCCCTGATCAAGGCCCTTAACCCTCAATTGGTCAGGTATAAACTGAAATAACAAAAAAAGTAAGTAACTCTGGATAATAGTGTCTGGTAAATGTAAAACATGTCTTAATGTACTGTACCTCAATTTGTACAAAGGGGCGCTCTCATGTTTGCTCTCTTTAGTTTCAGTGAACGAGAAAGCTCTTTCTCTCATTTTCTACCGCTTATCCGATCTACCTCGGGTCACGGGGAGCCTGTGCCTATCTCAGGCGTCATTGGGCATCAAGGCAGGATACACCCTGGACGGAGTGCCAACCCATCGCAGGGCACACACACACACTCTCATTCACTCACGCAATCACACACTACGGACAATTTTCCAGAGATGCCAATCAACCTACCATGCATGTCTTTGGACCGGGGGAGGAAACCGGAGTACCCGGAGGAAACCCCTTAGGCACGGGGAGAACATGCAAACTCCACACACACAAGGTGGAGGCAGGAATCAAACCCCCAACCCTGGAGGTGTGAGGCAAACGTGCTGCTCCGAATGCTACAGCATACAAACACTTCCTAGACAAACATTTGCTTATAATTTCAATTGTGATCAGGTGTCATACTTTTAGCTTTATAGCGTATAATGGCTAAATGCTTTTCAGTAGGTCTTAAGTTATCAACCTCCTTTGTTTTCATGTTCAGGTGACTCACAAAAGTGGGCAAACAATGTAAGAGTTGCATAAACCTATAAATATGAAAAAAACAAGTTCCATAAGCTACAGTATGTGATATACAGTATCTCACAGACTTGAGTACACCCTTCATATTTTTGTAAATATTTTATTATACCTTTCATGTGACAACACTGAAGAAATGACACTGTGCTCCAATGTAAAGTAGTGAGTGTACCGCTTGTATAACAGTGTAAACTTGCTTTCCCTTCAAAACAACTCAACACACAGCCATTAATGACTAAACCAAACCGCTGGCCACAAGAAAACGTGAGGGGTGTACTTACTTCTGTGAGTAAGTACCTCAGTCATACAGAATCTCGCATTGTCTCCTTATTGCTAAAATGTGGAGTTTATTGGTCTGGTCTTCTTTGCTGGGGCTCTCAGTAACAGATATATTGTCTCTTCTGGCACGCTGAAAGACATCCTAGTGGATTTCCACAGCAGAGAATAAAATGTTCAAGACTGGAGAAAGAGGCTTTGGTGCAGCTCTGGTTTGGTTTGAGTAGCCACTCACTGAACCTGCCTTCCAAATCATTACCAGAGACTCCAGGCACTTGAATTCCTTTTCATTTATCAAGGTTTCCAACCTGTAGTATATTGTTACTGTAAATTGTATGACAACTTTTTGACCTTTTAAATTTACACACCAACAAAAGATGGATTAGGCCATCCTTAAAAATGTTCTTGTTTGTTGTATCCCGACCGACCCTGTCAATTTAGGACAGATTCAAATATTTTTATTTTTTTTTGCTTTAAGTCCGGCCGACTTGCCGGTTGTAAATTTGCGTTAAGATCGACCAATTTTTTTTTTACTCTTCAAACAACCAATACAAACGCAATAAAATAATATTAATGATATTTTAGTAAGTATTGTAAATATATAAATTGCCTAGGCCTACATACAAATGAAGGCTACGTTCTTTCTTTTAAATAAAAACCCATGACGTCATCTATGTTTACACTATCGGTTAACGGATGTCACACTGTGGCCTGTGCGTTCGCTTTGTCTCATCCTCTCATTCACTGTCAGAGTCGACGGTTCGCGCTGGGTAATGATGGCTGCGGCTTCAGTAAACAAAATGTTCGCGGTCACCGTTCAAACAAATTTGTTTGTGGTCTATATAACCTGCGTCAAAATGAGGTTTACAATGATGCGCCCGAATGCACGGGTTGAAGACCCAGTCAGTGACGTCACTCACTCTCTCAAACCCCCGAGGCACGGGGAGAACATGCAAACTCCACACACACAAGGCGGAGGCGGGAATTGAACCCCCAACCCTGGAGGTGTGAGGCGAACGTACTAACCCCTAAGCCACCTTGCCCCCCAGTGATGTCACAATATGCTAATTTGTTTAAATTCATACCTACGTAATCACCATCACCAAAATTGTACTTTTTTTTTTTTTACATAGAAACTTGAAAAAAAAAATATATATAGACCTACCTACCGACCCTTTTTTTTTTTTTTACTGTTACTGCAAACCAAAATATTTTTAAGGATGTCCTTATTGGTGATATAAATTATGTTGGTCATCTACCGACCTTTATAGACCCTTATGACAGATTTTGAGGGATATGTTAGATGACGCTCTTCAACGCCATTATCAAAACAACAACAGATGGAATATGTATTGGAAATATGGTGTTCATCCCTCCAGTGCAGCTTTAGAGACTCATACAATCTAAACCAGGGCATATTCAAAGTGTTCTGTTGGCTTGTCGTGGCCCACATACTTTATGTTTTTTTTTGTCATCCATTTGTATGTGCACTGCACTATATATGAGTGTGTTAGGGTTAGGGTTAGTGTATATGAGTGTGTATATATTGTTGATAAGGGAAATGACACAGTGTACTTAAAAGTTTAATCCACTCTGATCAATTTTGAAATGATGTAATAAGACCTCAGTCGTGTCCCAGTCATGACAACCCTAAAGGTCTATACCAATCTGTCACCTTTAGAAACAAAAATATTAGCAATAAACAATGTTGACATTTGCTAAAGGATGCTGAAATTGTATTCTCAGTCTATAAACAGCCTGGGGCATGTCAGCATGTCTTCATGAAGCACATCTGTCCCAATCTCTACGGGACAGTGATCAGTCAACCCGACAGCAAGGTTTTATCATCATCACCATCCGAGTGCATGCTGGGAATGCTAGTGGCCACATCCATTATTCCAGAGTAAACAAAGGAAGAACAATGAAAGTGGCAAAGAAGGAAAATGGATGTAGAAGAGACAGAGAAAGTGAGGGATGAGAAGTAACCATCTGAGCCCAGAATATGTAGGAGGAATCCTATGAAAAATGATATTTATTAGAATACACTAAGATTAATAACCACTGCAGAGGGTTGCAGAGATAAGAATGCAGTGCTCTCTATCCATCCAAATCTGGACAGGTAGGTGTGGGTGTTTTATGAGGGAGAAATCTATGTGCAATGCATTGTCAGAGACTGGTCCATATCAACATTATGCATTTTTTCCCCACGCATATTTACAGGTTTTGAAGATAGCAGATTGTACACAAGACAAGAAAATAACAGTTTTCTATTTCACTTACTTTAATTAAGAAATGAGCTTGTCATATCGTGAAAGACCAAAAAAACTGCAACTCCTCTTTCCTTAAGTCTTTCTTCTGTTCACTGACACTGGAGACTACTTCCATAAAATGCTAAATAAACCATTACTCACAGAAAGCTTTTTTTACATAAGTTTTTATGTCGTTGCTATAAAAAAACGAAAGCATTAAAGGTGCGGTGCACGATGTTTGAAAAATGCTTCAGAAAACAAAGTCGGGCAGACAAACAAAACAAACGTGTGTCTTGTCAATATGCGGCGGAGAGAGTGTTCAGTGCGCATGTGTGACATTAGCGATTGAAACACTGACATGGCGGATACCTGCCGTTACCTCTGCCTCGGGTTCTAGGTGTTGAACGTCGTCTTCGGCGTGAAACGGAGATAAACCTTTCACGGTACAACACACAGTACTACAAACACACATTCGTATTACCATAGTATTACTCATTGTGTTCATTTACTGATAAAAATATCCCCTCGGCCAGCTGCCCCAGCAGGTTCCGCCATAATAGTTGCCTGGGTTACGTATGTATGTGTGGGGGCGGAGCTATCAAAACAGGGGTGACACCCATTTAGGTTAGGGGCGTGTTTGTTTTGGTGATTTCAAATGTCAACATTGGCTTTCAAACATCGTACACCTCACCTTTAAAACATGCATTAATATAAACCTTGCAATTTCAGAGCTGCTGTTTAATAGAAAATGACTTACAACCTTCTGGCCAATCAGAATTGAACAATACATTGTAAAATATTAGGATTCTGCTGAATATTAAGTGAGGAATAAAATGTATAAAGCATAAAAAGATCTAAGTACTCTGACTCATTAATAATGCACCGAGTCAGAGCCTAGTATCTTAATTCTGCTAGAACATGGCTGCAAGATAACACTGACACTTTCATATTAGCCCTAATGTCTGTCTCAGTATGCTAAGGCTGTACATATGAATCCTTTTTTCTCAGATTGTGGTGAGAGACTGTGCTCATTAGACAGAGGATCATATTGTCACTTGGCGGTAGCAAAACTACAGAGAACTTTTTCTTCTTTAAACTTAAAATGAATTTCAAATCTCTTTTTATAGGGAGATGGAAAAAGACAGCCAGTGGTTGGATTGATGGCGTTTACAGTCCTTAGGGGGGACGATCAAGCATTGTTTATAATGCTGGAAGCAAACCCAATGCCTAAAAGCATCTTTAAAGTCAAATGTGTTAACATAATTGGAGTAATGCTATATATCCTACTTTATATATCCCACTTTCATTTTCTTAATGGATGCATCAGTGTTTCTCTTCGTTAATTATTAAGAATAAATAATAACTTATTCATAACCAATACCAATGGTCATGGCTTTCGATTTTTTTCTGTTATTGTGTCGCCTTCTAATTAAGTTCTCGGTCAGTTATCAGTCAGTTCTGTCCAAAGTTACTCATGTTGTGCCGTTATATGACGTAGGAACATTTCCGGATGTGCATTTAGAACGTATGAAGGCGATAAACGCAAAAATGAAAAAAAATGAGTTTGCCATGTTATTTTGCTGTGTTGTGAACCTATATACTGCTCCATCAATGTTTCATGCCAAAACGCTACTGTATATTTCCTTGTTTAAAAAAAGCGCCAAACCTGTTTTTTGCCACAACGCTATATGTCCTCTCTCAACCAATCAGGATTCGGTGAGCGTTCGACGCAATCCAACATGGCGGCGGAGATGTTTGTTTGTCTTCAAAATGAGTGTAGGAGATTATTTCTATTCTTAATAAAGTTATTTATTTCCCTGATGTCATATGTTGCATGTTCTCTTGTTGGTTTATGTCTCTTTTTATAAAAAAAATTAAAAATAAAAAAAAAAAATAAATAAAAAAATTTAAATAAAGGATGGATTTATAGCATTTTGGAAAAAAATAAAAAGAAACTTTGAATTTATATTCAACAAAATTGTTGTTTCATTTAACAATCACTGTTTAACATGTTCAGACTGAGCCAACAGACCATTTTAACAGGATAAATTGAATATAAACAAAATGTGTGGGTCTAGGTAAAAAAAAAGTCATTTTCATTTATAGCGTTTTGGAAAAGAGCTCCTCATATTTTCATGTTTATTTCATGTTTATCGTGTCATCTTATATCAACTGTCAAATGCTGTTTCTCTTCAGCATTACTCTTCCATTTCCAGTCCATCCTTCTTTCATCATACATAATGATATTTAATTACCTTTTTTTTTAGCTTTATGAGTTATGCTTCCTTCTGTGTTTATCTTTTAAAATGACACCATGGCAACGGTAAGAAAATTGCCTAGCCACAAATGCGCCCGGTTGGGAAAATGGACCATTTGTTGACACGTCCAAAGAATATGCCCCCCTCTTATCTGTCAGTTTCTGTATGCTGTACATTTTAGCATGAATTTCTGCTCTAACACACCTCTCAACTCAGCAGTTAGTTGACAGATTCTTAATGAGGTTAAATGAGAGCATTAGAGCCGAGAAAACATTAAGGGCTAGGACTGAAAAGCACTGCTCTAAGGGAAAAGGCACAATTTAGATTATGGATGATGCTATTTGGACCTAGAGATTTCAGCCATTTGAGTGTGCCAGCGAGACACACACTAATTAAAGTAGACAAAAATGATGATGAAAGGACAAACCTTCCAGAAAGTAGAATGTGCAAAGAAAACAAAATTCACTTCAACTGTCCACCTCTTCCTCACTCCACGGGAGAGCTTCGCAGGCATATTTCTCCTCAAGAAGAGTCGCAACGAATCAACATGTCTTCTGAGGTAAATGTCTTCAAAACACTGGGCTCAAAGAAAAAAAATCTTGACCCCCGCTAGTTCTGGTGCTCGTCTGAGGACAGGAATTTAGAGCAAGACAATCCACTGCAACGCGGACTAAACCCTGTGCACTGCAGATAAGGTACGGCGTTTTTTTAATTTCCTGAAAAATAACGGTTTTGGAGATACGAGGATTCCGTCTGACAGCGACGATATACAGCTCTGGAAAAATTATGAGACCTCGCCAAATTTCTGTTATATCAGCAGCTTGACACGTACGGCAGCCATCAATTTGGCCGTCTGTTGAATTCCAACACAGGCACACTTCATTCTGCTTAATGATGCACTGATTAGGTGATCATCTGAACCACAGCTAGAAAAAAGCCCTTCATCAATGAGAAGCAAAGAAGAGTCAGGATGAGGCTTTTAAAAGACCATAAGGATCGGACGGTAGAGGACTGGAGTAAAGTCATCTTCTCTGATGAGTTAAATTTCCTGGAAATCTCCTGGAGAGACTTTACAAGCCACAGTGCCTTGCACCTACTGTACTGTGGAATTTGGTGAAGGATTGATGATGATCTGATGGTGATTGGGCACATTGGTCTTTGAAGGGCTCATGAATCAAACCACATACAAGGAAAAAAAAATACATCATGTGTCATGTGTCCTGGCCAGCCCAATCTGCAGACCTGATGTCCAATGAAACCTGATCTCCTCTGGAATGTGATCAAGAGAAAAATAGATGGTCACAAACCATCAAACAAAGCTGAGCTGCTTGAATGTTTGCACCAGGAGTGGCATAAAGTCACCCAACACCCAACAATGTGAAAAACCGGTGGAGAGCATGTCAAGACACAAGAAATCTGATTAGTTTTTGAACCTTTTTTTAAGTTAACACGTGTGATGGAAAATCACACATCACTATGATGTTGTTTGTGAAGTTCTCACCTTCTGGGTGTGTGACTAGAAGTTGTTCGTGACTAGATGTTGTTGTGACCAGAGATTGCTTGTGTAAAATATTAGAGGGTCAGAATGAGCTGGAGACAAGATGGCGAGACTCAGCTTAGGCAGACCTTGGTGAGGTTCTCCTGACCCAGAGATGATCAAGTGTTGTAATGTAGCCAATGACTGATGATGTTTTCCTTTTTTCAGTCTCTGTGCTCGAATCATGCTTATAAAATCTCAATGTAAAGAATGATTGAGGCTCTTCTTCTCTCATGCTAACCAGGAGCGTTGGGTCCTGTTGTGGTCCTGTTGGGCTCAGACACACTTTCCCAGTTTAAATGCAGATTAAAAACTCATCTCTTTAGTCAGGCGTACACATCCCATTATATTGTGCACTATTACACTACACTTGCACATTTTTATGAACAGCAGATATGTTAATCCCTTTGCACTGCTCTTCTCTTTTTGTACCCATGCCGAGACACCCAGACATTGTACCAGCTCCGATCGTCTTCTGTGCAATGAAGTTTTTGGACCTCCGCTGAGATGAGGCCGAATCCTGAGACATCTACAGATCTACCAGCTCCAGTTGGACTCTGTGATACTAAGAGGAGATCTGAACTCCATGTGATCCTTACACCAATACAACACTTGTAGTCAGGCAGTATATTTGTAATCACACCATCTGAGGATGGGTTCCCCTTTAAGTCTGGTTCCTCTCAAGGTTTCTTCCTTTACCAATTAAGGGAGTTTTTCCTTGCCACTGCTGCCTGAGTCACCTTAGACTTGCTCATTGGGGATAAATACATACTGTATACATACATACACACTGTGAACTATATATATTTTGAATTTTTATTATATTAATTCTTTATATTACTCCTTATGTTTATCTTCTGTTCTATGTTTATGTTCTGTAAAGCTGCTTTGAGACAATGTCCATTGTAAAAAGCGCTATACAAATAAACTTGAATTGAATTGAATTGTGCAGCAGCACAAATAAACTGTGAACATTTTACTCTTGCCCATGCCTACAGTACCAGTGTGCACCAGTGTGCGTTTATTTGGAATTTGGGAAAAATGTTGTCAGTAGTTTATAGAATAAAAAAAAAGCATACAGTACATAAAAATAATAAAACCAGAGAAACCCATTATTTTCCAGTGGTCTCTTAATTTTTTTTTCCTGTGCCAAACATCTCCATCAGATATTTTCTTTACAATAAAGACTGAAGATCTTTCAAGATCCATTTCACAGCAATTCACACATACTGATGGACATCCCACGTCAGTCTCATAAGGTCATGAGTGTGAATCGTACAAGTGTTAGGAAATGTTAGGAAGTTTTCCACCCTTCAGTAGAACTGATATGATGGTGGTAAACAATGGACATAGATAAATAACAGACAATAGATAGTCATAAATTCACAGAATTTAGTTTGTATGGTAATCTGCAGTACCAGAGTTTATATTATATTCATTTCTTGCCTTACAAACATTAATATAAAATCAAATAAAATCTACCTTCAGCTTTTCAAATCTTCATGCCATTTACTTAAAAATGCAGCTGACAGAGTTCTTACCAGGACAAGAAAATATGATCATATAACCCCAATTTTATCATCTCTACACTGGCTACCTGTTAAGTTTAGAATTGATTACAAACTCTTTCTCTATAAGGCTCTTAATGGTTTAGCTCCCATGTATCTAACTAGTCTTATAACACATTACAATCCTTCGTGCTCTCTGAGATCACAAAACTCAGGACTTCTGGTAGTTCCTAGAATATCTAAGTTTACTAAAGGTGGTAGAGCGTTTTCATATTTACAGTAGCTCCCAAACTTTGGAATAGTCTTCCTGATAGTGTTCGGGGCTCAGACACACTTTCCCAGTTTAAATGTAGATTAAAAACCCATCTCTTTAGTCAGGCTAAACACAATACATCCCATAATATTGTGCACTATTATATCAGACTTGCAAATATTATGAACAGCAGCTACTGTACATTAATCCCTCTCCACCGCTTCTCTCTTTCTACCCATCCCGAGGCATCCAGAAATCCAGTACCAGCTCCGATCGTCTTCCATGCGACGAAGATTTTGGACCTCCACTGAGATGAGGCCGACTCTGAGAATCCTGAGGCATCTAGAGATCTACCAGCTCCAGTCAGACTCTGCGATACTAAAAAGATGTGAACTCTATGTGATCTTTTGCATCTATACAACATCTGTTTGACTGTATTTTTGTAATCACACCCTCCAGTGTCACCCATATGAGGATGAGGTTCCCCTTTGAGTCTGGTTCCTCTCAAGGTTCCTTCCTTTACCATCTAAGGGAGTTTTTCCTTGCCACTGCTGCCTGAGTCACATCAGACTTGCTCATAGGGGATAAATACAAACACATTTTGAACTAAATCTATCTAATATTAATCTTGAATTTTGCATTCTATTAATCTTTATATTATTCTTTATATTAACCTTCTGTTCTATGTTCATGTTCTGTAAAGCCGCTTTGAGACGATGTCAACTGTAAAAAGCGCCATACAAATAAACTTGAATTGAATTGAACTTGAACTTAAATGAAAGGAGGTTATGGTTAGAAAACCCCACCAGGCTTCCAACAAAGCACTATGACTCCTGCAGACACACCATGAGGATCTACTCTCCGATACGAATTCCCCGAACACAACGTCACCACTTATTTACAGATTCACAATCCTAATTTGCATTATTAAAGCAAGCTAGATTCCAATTTCCTGTAGGAAATATTAGCACAGGAACAGTTGGTGGTGCCAGATGGGCCGGTCTGAGTGTTTCAGAAACTGCTGATCTCCTGGGATTTTTATTCAGTCTGGGGAGCTTTACATGGAATGGACTGGAAAATCAGCTACAAAAAAATAATCAGGTTCAAAATAAGTTAAGAGGAAGTCTATGATCACTCAAATAACCAGTCTTTACAAACGAGGCGAGCAGAAATGTATCTTGGAATATTTAAAAAAAAAAGAAAATTACAAACCATCAAGGTATTTTACGTTCTATCTATCAGTAAGTAAATGTAGAAGGATGGTCTAAGGAAGAAAGGAAGGCAGGAAGGAAGTAAGGAAGGAAGGAAGAAGGAAGGAAGGACAGATGGATGGATATTTGGCTACATGGATACATGAGCTCCCCAGAGTGTAGTTATGCATTTCCAGATGATGACAATGTGACTGCCAAGACAACTGCTTCCAGACATTTTACCATTCAATTCACGCCTACATTCAAGGGTACTTCAGCCAGTAGTATAGTAGTGCAGCAGATGGATGTTTGGCTAGTTTGACTCCTAAAAGCATCGCTAGTGACAAGGTCTGTGAGAACACAGGATTGTAACCATAAATAAACGTGATGTCCTAGAACTCCCAATCTCTCGGACAATCTTTCACAATAGCTATTCCCATCTGGTGTGTTTCACTGAGGCAGAATATAACCACATGCCAACACTCAAATTCAAGTTTCTGGTGAGACTTTTGTGAAAATGCTGACCTTTTCCTGATATTTAATAATCTCTCAGTGTCCTCAGGATTCATACAATGACCATATGTCTGTGTAGGTGGAAGATCACCAGAATGCAATGAGGGTTACAGTTATCACAGATTGAAGCTTTAATCTCATTCACATTTATTTTTGGTGCTGCTATATTATTGCTTTTACCCACCTCAGCATCGTTAGAGAACTACAAGTGCAATTGAGTTGTGTACAAGGGCGTCAATTTGGGTAGGGACGGTAGGGACATGTCCCTACCAATATCCAGGAAACATTCGATTGTCCCTAGCAATAATTCGACCAAGCCTATATATATATTTATACATAACCACTGATGTCCGTCTGTGTCTTGTGCTTTTTTACTTATTTCATTTAACAATTTGCGAGTTAAGTCTGACTCGAGTCAAGTCGAGTCCCCCATCTCTGAGTCATTTAACTCAAGTCGGAGTCAAGTCTCAAGTCATGAATGTCAAGTCAAAGTCAAGTCCAGTCTTTTTTTAATATTTGCGACTTAAGTCTGACTCGAGTCAAGTCATATGACTCGAGTCCCCCATCTCTGACTTCCATGGTGGGACTATCAGAAAAGCAGCCTTCTAGATCTCAAGGTCAAAACCCCTGTGCAGCAACAAGACCTAAAGGAACAGTACCAAAAATGTAAATGATAATTAAGTACAGAAAGGAACAGATCCAGACTGGAGCGCGTATAAATCCTCGGGTCCTCCTGATGTACTCTTATAATGGAACGATCTTAGAATCAAGTCGTTAATAAGATTGATAGACATAATTCTGTTCGGTTTGTGTGGGATTTTAAGAAAAGAAGGCTAGCAACTGAAAAATGCTCTAAACCAGTGTTACTCATTGCGCGGCTCGCGAGCCTCCTGCGGCTCGCCAAACTTTAATATGCGGCTCGCATGGCAGTAAATGAGTAACAGGATAGGATCATGTGGTTAAAATTTATTTTTCATTTAAATAACATTAAAAACAATCAGGGAAGCATAGAAAAATGAATGTGCTCTATTACAAATAATAATATATATTTATATATATTATTTGACTCGTCACTGACTCACTGCGTTCTGCGCAATAGCCAGTTTTTGGCGGCCTGCCAGAAGCTAGTTTGTGTTTCATGCTAGTTAACAACTTGTGTTTACTGTACACACGGACTAAAAAATGGATCGATTTCTTATCAAACAATCCCGCGCACAAAATGAACAGCAACAAAGCAATGTGACAGTGACAAAAGAGGTAACTGATGGGGAGCATGCATCATCCGCAACTCGAGTAATTATTGTATTGCAATATTGTACATTGTATTTAAGCAGATAAGCTATTTAAGACTGAATAACTTGGCATACTTTGTGGTGAAAGTGGCTCTCCTATTGACTTTGTCCTATCAGTGTGGCTCACATGAAAAAAATAGTGAAGACCACTGTTCTAGTGTTATACAGTACTACAACTTAGCATTATTCATTTAATCATTTTGACTCATTCTGGTCTCTGAAGGATAAAACCAGGGCTGTCAAGTGTCACGCATTGAGAGTGACAGTCATGCATTTGTGTCTTTTGTCACGCTCTCCTGCCACACATTGTATTTCTCACGCAGAAAAACTTTTTGACTATTTATGATATATTTAATAAGCCGCAGCACCCAAAATGTATCAGTCCGCACCGCTGTCTCTATGGAACCGGGCAGGAGTCAAGCGCGTCTCCCCTGGAGTTCTTAGTCGAGCCTGACACTTATCAGCCAATCAAAAAAAAGAGGCTACACAATAGACAATCAGAAAATAGCACTATTGTATCTGGGTAAGATTTAACGCAACAACCAATGAAAAAAAAAAACATATTCATTAGAGAGGGTATTTTCGATGGTCGGTTTGAACAAAACCTCAACACGAAACAGCTTGTCTCTGGACGGGACATTGTCCTCAATCATGACACTAAAAATGTCTGGGCTTGAGCCGAACTGTTTTAAATGGGAGCAACATTACAAATGATAAAGGAGTCCAAAAAGGCAACAAACACTTACAATAAACACCAGTCATAATCTCTCTCTTTCGCACAATCATGCACTATTGTACTATATTCACTGCCCGTTACCTGTATTATCACTACATAAAAGACGTCTTCAAATCTTGAGAGCCCTTATAAAACATCATACAGATGTTAAGTTTACAAATATACTATATAAAACATGAATAAGGAATGTATGCATGTTTGAATAGATGTTTTTTCTTTAGTATCTCTAATGTACAATGTTAAACTAGCATAAAGCTGGCCTGAGAACCTGCAGTCTTAGACTCAAGCCCTGCCATATTCTGCTCTAGCTCTCCTTACAGTCTCCAACAGTATAGAAAATCCAGCTGAGGTGGCACTGATCGTAGATCTCTGCGACGGTTAACCTTCTATCAGAAGGTTATCTAGATGAACAGAGAGCACAAAGAGCAAGAAAAATACAGGAAGCCATCATGGCAGACAAGCTGTGCTATGCAGCTTCACTCATACTGTATAACCTGGTTATATGCTTTAATTAGGACAGAGCCATTCCAGCTGTTGCTTGTCACTGTAGTGTGAAAGGTGAGAGAATAATCTACAGCTGGTTTATTTCCCTGATCATCAATGATGGGACAGGTTTCTATTGTGTTAAGACATAGGAAACATAGGGCCTTCATAAATCCTGTGCTGTACCGCAATGACGCTTCTACACAAGACACTAAGTCACCGGTGACGCTCGGCTCTGCAGATGTTCTCTGCGAGAGCCCCACGAGAGCTGTGGTTATCTTTGCTGCTGTTGGATCTATTGTTCCCTTTACAATTAATGTCCGGCAGCAACACTACCAACCTACTAATCTATCTGCTGCTGCCTTCTGCTTATATGGACCATTGGCTGTATTATGATTTTATATATAGTATGTTTCTATAACATAGAAGGTCAGAGAAGACAAAAATGCAAAAGACTTTAATGAATATAATATTAAGACACAGGATCAGAAAAACTGAACAAAGAAAGTGCAAAACTAAGGTGAGATAAGATTAAACACAAAGTGCAAATAAACACAAAGTATAATTAGCCACCAACTAGACACAGGTAATGAAGCTAAATGGGAGGAAAACTGAAAGAAAAGCAAAAATAAAACATGGACGTGAAGCATTGAGGGTGTGTTGTAAGTAATAATAGCAATCTCACAGGCTTACGCTTATGCCTACACGCTCAACCCCTTGATTATTTTTGATCAGATTGCTTGTTCTCTTTCTGTAAGGGTTTCTAAAGCTCCACTCCTAGGTGACCTTCAGCTGCTGACTCACTACTGAGATCGACGAGGTGAGTGAATGTGAAAGAGAGTTTTTTTGTTGTGGTGTTGAGTGGCTGAATGACTATATGACTGATTATATGGAGGGGGGCACGGTGGTTTAGTGGTTAGCACGTTCGCCTCACACCTCCAGGGTTGGGGGTTTGATTCCCGCCTCCGCCTTGTGTGTGTGGAGTTTGCATGTTCTCCCCGTGCCTCGGGGGTTTCCTCCGGGTACTCCGGTTTCCTCGCCCGGTCCAAAGACATGCATGGTAGGTTGATTGGCATCTCTGGAAAATTGTCCGTAGTGTGTGAGTGCGTGAGTGAATGAGAGTGTGTGTGTGCCCTGCGATGGGTTGGCACTCCGTCCAGGGTGTATCCTGCCTTGATGCCCAATGACGCCTGAGATAGGCACAGGCTCCCCGTGACCGAGGTAGTTCGGATAAGCGGTAGAAAATGAGTGAGTGAGATGAGCGTGCACAGTGTTCTTATTACTGTATATGGCACAGGAGTTTGACTGGTCTTATGAAATGTCTTATAAAATTGTGTGTGTGTGTGTGTGTGTGTGTGTGTGTTTGAAATGTTTTGGAATATTCCACTGAACACACCACAACAATCATTATATATTATGCATAAAAAGAGATTCAAGACATTCATAGAGTGAACTAAACTTGTTTAAAGACACTATTAAAGGATGAACACCTCTTCGGAAGTAACTCGTTTTAAGTTTGATATCAGCACCTTGATGAATATCTCAGGATGACTTAGTTTTGACATCACTGATAACATCCAGCTGATGATAAAAGTCAAACATCTAAAAAGCTATGGGTAAGCGAAACAGTAAGGAAAAAAGGAATGTAATGTGTGCAATCATGCACTATTCTACTAAATTCACTGTCCATTACCTGTATTATCACTACTACTATGCGTCAATCACTTGCCTGAAGTTCTCTACATACCACTGAATTGTACTGTGCAGCTTTTAAAAAGCTTTTTCCACAAACCACTTTGACTCACAGCAAAGTTACAGCACACACTTAGTGCTTCAGATCTTAAAAAGCTTTGAGCAGAGTTTGGGTGAATTACAGTAGGATCCTCACTCTACTAAATGTTTTTCTAAAAAAAAAAAAGTATATATGTATATATATATATATACATATATATATATATATATATATATATATATATATATCACTGTTCTATGTAAACCGTCCACTTAAACTGTACCTTTTTGTCAGAGAACTTCCCTTTCCTCTTTCTGCTAGTGATTTTGCAGTATTTTCTTAATTGTACCGCAAACCTGAATGCTAGAAAGCTGCTATTATATATATATACATGAATATATATCTTATGTATATTTATGTATATGTACATACATTATTTTTTCACATATATTTTCATATTTTATATAGTTTTTATATAGTTTATACTTTTTAATTATCTATCTCCTTTTGCTTTTGGTTATATTTTTTTAACCCCTAATTGCATTCCTTTTATGATTTTATATATATATATATATATATATATATATATATATATATATATATATATATATATATATATATATATATACTTAAAAGCAGTATTATATATTATCACAACAATCTAATTTTGAAGTGATCGCATTAATGAATGAGGAATAGCATGTTTTATTACTAGCAAAACTTTTTTTTTTAAATTTATACTTACATAATTATTTAAAAATATATATATGTTACAATATGTTGCAATACATTCTTTTATGCAGATTCCTTGTTGCATGATTCTATCTTTTTCATCAAAACTTGCGCTTCTTGTTTGTCAGAAATCGACCTCCTCAATGTGTATTGGATTTATTATACTGGGACAAAACAAATAGCGTTTTTATGCCTTTCCTGAGCTTTTGTAATCCAGCAAACTGCGTATAACCTTGTGTCTATACACCTAAGGACCACAATTCTGTTCTTTAAATATTACAAGCAAGTTCAATTTTCAAATGTTTTTGAAACATGAATATAGACTGAAATAGTCTTCCAAGTTTAAAAGATTGAGCACAAGAAGAAATTAGATTCCCAGCACTGAGAAAAAAACAGGAAGGTTTATGGAACCATAGGTTAGAAAGTTCAGGTTCCTCATACAGTAATGTAATGAAAAGTACTTTTGTGTACCGAGGCATAGAACCATTTGATTTGCCTCCTATACAAAAATGACACATGGTCATTCTGATAATTTATCTCCTCTCTTGCATAACCAATAAATGTGTAATAATAATAATAATAATAATAATAATAATAATAATAATAATAATAATAATAATAATATATTTTATTTAAAGGCGCCTTTCAGGGCACTCAAGGACACCGTACAATTGAGTGGTGAATATAAAATCAATACATCAATACAACAAACAACAATTATTTACATTTAAATAGTTTAAAATAGATCAGAGAAAGCTAATTAGCATAACCAATAAATGTGTAATTAAAATCCTTTTAACCCTATTTTGGACGTCTTTAGTACATACTTTGAATCTAACCCTAATTCTAAGTAGCTTTAATTAAAATTGATTTTTAGGAACTCAATTAGCTTCACTGCTTATCATTTAATTTTACTAAATTCTACAAAGTCTAGGAATACGTTACATACTTTATTTCCTTGGTTCACATAACCTTACACGTAAATAAAGACTTTAATTTGTTCACTATTTTCACCTACAGTATATTAAGCATTTTTAAAAGTTGTATTAAAACTCCTAATTAAACGCTTACTGTCTAATGCCCCTTTTCCACCGAGGCAGTTCGAGTGCTGGTTCGGAGCCAGAGCCTAATTTAGAACCAGTTCTTTCTGTTTCGACAGCCAAACCACCGGCTCTGAACCAGGAAAAGTGGTTCTTAAGTAGCACCAAAACGTTGCTGGTCTAGACTTAAGAACCGCTTGTGTCAGGGGCTGTGGGCGGGGCTACTGTTAGCGCATTTGATAATGTACCTTAAGTATACTAATGTTTAATACACTTTTACTTTACCACAATATGATACATTATCAGTACACATGATAGTAGGTAGCTACATGCTAAGGCTAACTTTTTTCTGTGTTAATGAAAAATAACGTTATGTACTTTCTCGATTACAACCTCCGTTTATACAGATTACATGGAGCTGCACGTACACATTGAATTCGCCGCGTTTGGGTGTTAATGTAGGTTCACAAAGCCATGAGCATTAACAGTAAAGCAACATCCGCCATTGTTGATGTTGTGTTTGCCGCTGCTGTGCTAACGTTGCTGGGACACGTGACACGTATACAGTGACGTCAGACACGGCTCTGTGATGGCTCTCTAGCCGGTGGAAAGGCAAACCGGTTCTTAGAAGGTTCGCCAGTGGAACCAACTTTGAACCAGCACCAGTGCTAGCTCTGAACCAGCACCCGGTTCTTTTTGGTGGAAAAGAGGCATAAGTGACTTAAAAGTGTGGGTTAGTTATTCCATCACTAAATATATATTATTTTCCCATTACAAATATCATAAAAGCTGCAAAAGTCCATTGATAACATCATTACTGCCCTAAAATAAAGAAGAAACAGCTTATAGAGATATAGAAGTGAAGCCATTCATATTCATAATATATCTTAAGGGCTCTTCCATTTCTTTTCTATCGGTTCTGGTAAATTAAATATCATCTCTTCCCACCTGCCTCATTCTCACTTTCCTCTCTTCATCTCCTTCCTTGCCGTCAATCCATTCATCATAGTGGGCTTCTACATGAAATGATTATGATGGAGGACTGGCCTCAGACTGGAGAGAATGATGCTCTTCTTTGAATGACAGATCATCCTTTATCTGAAGTTTGTACGTATTATCCGAGCAGCTTCCACATCTGGATGCTTCATGCATGTGATGCTGATGTTTTAAATCTGATTCTTGGTCAGAATTTTCTATAACAGCAGCTCGGGCAGTTTCTGTAGTGACATATGAGCAAGAAATATAGTAAGTTTGATTTTAAATGTTAGGAATAAGGAAGCCTCGTTGTCCGTGTCAGAAAATGTTATCCAAGTAGAATACTTTTAGTAAGTGAAGAACCCGTAATTATCCAATAAACCCAATGAAAGTGCATGAATGCCAAAGCACTAACTACGAACGCGTAGAAATCCCTCACAAACAACTCATCAAATCTCTGAGATCTCAGTTCACAAAGAGCTGATGGGAACAAATTAAAATGCAGGAAAAAGGTAATACAATGAAGAAAACCAGCAAATTTGTGCAGAATAAAAAATAATGAAAAAAAAAAAAAAAAAAAAGATTATGGAAATTGAGTACCAGAGGGCTTGTGAGAAATTAGAGGAGGGAGTGAGAGACAGGATTTAAAGAGAGCTCATTAAGAAAACTGCAGACTCATACGCATTAGTATCCGGCTCCACTCATTAACAACAGTGGCTCCATGTGTAATGTTTACTTGCTTAATCTGCCATAATGAACCATACACATAATTCCACCAATGCACACTGACACCCATGAAAGCAGGTCAACATGAAGAAGTTTATACTTTCTGCTGCAGGAAATGAAAGGTAGAATAAAATATGAAGAAAGAGATGAAATGAATATGAATCAGGCTACTAACAGACGTATAAATCTGGCTCGTGTTTCGCTAGACAGAGAGAAAGAATGAGACAGAAATGCTAATGAGCGCAGGCCCCGAGGTGCTAAATTTCCTGATAAAACGGAAAGCTGCTCTATGAATCGCTAAATCAATAACCACGGGGAACTTGTGCGTTGTAAATTCTTTTCAAACGCATTTACAGATCACCTCCAGAGAGATATTACTCTATATTGTAAAGCAGTAGATTAAAGAATCATGCGACCTCACCCTTGGGGATGTCATTTGTCATACAATGTTTACAGTTGAAGGGGAATGTTCTGGAAATCGGCTTCGTGTAATTAATCTGACTGACACCCGATAGCAGAATCGATTTTACTGCATCCCCTAATGTTGTGTAATTTCATATCTATATGACATTATTTATGTGAAGCAGTTTTCTGTGTGTTTTAAGCGTTTAGGAGGACAAGTCAATTGTATAAGTACAGCTAAAAATCGGTGGATAATGACTGCATTTCCCCACAGCCTTTAGTGGCTTCTATTTCTAATTTCCAACCCCTACAATGATTCTCATTATCTTCTGTGTGTCAGCGTTTAACACACTGCAGCAGAATCTCATAACTGTTAATTAACTGGCAATTAGTCATGTGCTTGATCAGTGAGACATCATTACACATCAATTTGCTTACTCTTGAGCAAAAGGCAATCAATCAGCCTCATTGAAACAGTCCATAACTGCTATTTAAAATGATTTAAAGGCATGGATACATTAGGTCTGTAAATAAAGACACCACATCCAATGACAAAATACCCTCGCTGATCGCGTCACGATTTGGAGAGACAAGGCAAGACAGAGTTGATGTATTTTGACAAGAAGATTGATGTTGTGAGTCTGAAAGTGCATCCCATCCCTGAGTTTCAACATGTGTGCTTCAACATAGGGGAAAAGAAAGAAAGAAAGAAAAATCTCCCGAAGAATTATAACCTACCCAATGCCGGTGCCACTAAAACTAACCCTAACCCTACTAATTACTTACTATATCCACTTACTTTGGTGAATTCTTTATATATATATATATATGTGTGACCTGCATACATGGGTTAAGATATATATATATATATATATATATATATATATATATATATATATATATATATATATATCTTAACCCATGTATGCAGGTCATTTTGTTCATGATTATTGTCAAGAGCCTCAGTGCTAAGGCATTCACTAAATTCCAGGGGTTTCCTTACCACGACGTAAAGTGGGCGTGGTTTCTGGAGGTCTTGAAAAAACGCCCTCTTTTAAAAAAAAAGATCATACCTACGATGGATAATGAAGGACAAAACAGTCATACAGGTAGATTTTATATTTTATATCTATTATACTTTATTATCTTACAGTTAAGCTATTTTCAAAAACAAATAAACAACCAAAAACTACTGTTAGGGTTAGGGTTAGATTATTAAATAGGCCACGCCTACCCTATGACGCAATATCTGTTACGGTGTTGTGAAATCCCTGGAAATAAGTGCATCCCTAAGTGCTAATGTCAAAATGTCGGGCCTTGTGCTTATTCTGTCAAAAACGTACCATTTGATAACGATTAAAATGAGAAAAATGCATTGAAGGAATGTCAGAAATGTTCAGCGCAACTGTACTTAAGACAGAATGGAACTGGACATGAGCGATTGTCAGCCAATTGAGGGCCATTTGAGAACTCTGTTAATTCATATCAAAACTCAGCAAAAAAACAGATGACTCAGTTGTCAGTACACATTAAATTTGCAGGAAACAAAGCAAAGCAAACAGTGTTTTAAATCATTGTCCAATTATAATTATTATTAAATCATTTGTGAAATGTTAGATTTTTCCCTTCATTGTAGGCCTGTTTGATGTTTTGTCCAAATGTTCTGCCTGTATTCTCTTTTAGCGAAAACCAAAGTGCTACTTTTGACTATTTTTGATCAACATATTCCTATGGCGGTGGGCACTGTGGCTTAGTGGTTAGCACCTCCACACCTCACACACACGTTCGCCTCACACCTCCAGGGTTGGGGGTTTGATTCCCGCCTCCGCCTTGTGTGTGTGGAGTTTGCATGTTCTCCCCGTGCCTCAGGGGTTTCCTCTGGGTACTCCGGTTTCCTCCCCTGATCCAAAGACATGCATGGTACTGTAGGTTGATTGGCATCTCTGGAAAATTGTCGGTAGTTGTGAGTGCATGAGTGAACGAGAGTGTGTGTGTGTGTGCCCTGCGATGGGTTGGCACTCCGTCCAGGGTGTATCCTTGATGCCCGATGACGCCTGAGATAGGCACAGGCTCCCCGTGACCCGAGGTAGTTCGGATAAGCGGTAGAAGATGAATGAATGAATGAATGTGGCTCATCTAATGAATTTACTTGGGTGAGAAAAAGAAGAATGAAGTCGAGGGATGTACTTATTTCCAGGGATTTTAGAACAGCATAACAGATAATGCGTCATCGGGTGGGCGTGGCCTATTTGATAATCTAACCCTAACCCTAACCGTAACCATAGTTTTATGTGTTTGTTTTCAAAAATAGCTTAACAAATATAAAATATAAAATCTACCTGTATGACTGTTTTGTCCTTCATTATCCATCATAGGTATGCTCTTTTTTTTAAAGAGGGCGTTTTTCCAAGACCTCCAGAAACACGTCGTGGTAACGAAACCCCTGGAATTTAATGAATGCCCTCCATGAAACGTCAAAATCATCTACTTAGCAGTTCCTGACTTATTCCTTACTGTACCTCACTCAAATAGGTTCCCTTTCAAGGGACCGGTTACAACCGATAAGGATCGGATAACCAATACCAGGCTGCACATACTTCCACATCTTGTTCAAGATTTTCTGAAATAATTGGTTTCCCTTTAACAGCTTGCTGCCTGTAGACATCTAAGTAATTTCCTTGTATGCTTAATGGCACACAACTGAATTACTCAATGGCTTTAGGCTTCTGTATGATTAAATTTGTAATCAAGATTTTTTAATGGAAAATCGCCAACAAGCAGGGAAAAGATGAATATCGCATACACCTATATGCCTGTATACGAACACCTTATTTCAGGATATTAAGGACATCGACTCTATTCCTGGTACGACAGCATAACCAGATGCCTACAGTACCTTGGATTTGAACCAGAAAAAAGGCAAATCACCAAGCAGCATTTCAATTCCCTGTGAAATTTCATGCCCTTGAATAGTGGACTGTCAAACCCCCTAACTCTAGATTGGATTTTCAACAACTTTCTGATTGGTGGCTGAAGGAAGCAGGATCCCTAATCTCTAATCCTTTGTCGTGACTCTCATCATAAAGCCATGTGAAACATTGTACATGTCACAAACAACCTTGCAGAGATATAATGCGACATCAGACGACGTTATCACACGCCGGCTGTAATATTAATGCTAAATCTGTTGATCTGAGAATCTAAACGAAGAATAATTTCAGGTCGATTCGAGAGATTCATGAACCACGAAGCATTCGAATATTCCAAGCGTCAAGGAAGAGCGACGGACAATGATCTAATTCTCTGTGACAGAACTGCGAATGCGTCATTATTTCAGAGACGTAAAAGAGCGTAATATCGTGCATAGCCGAAAGAACGGGGAAAATATGTTTTGGAATCGTCTACAACTGAACTAGAAATGGAAAGACTGGACAAGTTGCTGCCACGTTGCATCAGCATCACTGTCAGCAGTAATATCTTGCATTTCCATGCCAAGTGCCTCATGGGCATTTGTCTGTAATACACAGCCAGTACTCCAAACACTGCAGTCAGAGCTTGAAAGGGTTTCAATGCAACAGCATTCAATATAGGATGTTTGTGTGTGTGTAGGGACTGGGGACTTTTGTGCTAATGTTCAAGTTGCTCTACATGTATCGCAAGAAATCTCCAGCAACCACATCTGAGTTAAACAGCAAAAGTGTCCCTAATGCTCCATTTATATATCCATATCATTCAGGTGATCCAGCTTGGATCGACTCCAGGTTTTAGGGGGTTATTCCATAGTAAAGACATCACACTTCATTTATAGACCTCACTCACTCACTCATTTTCTACCGCTTATCCGAACTACCTCGGGTCACGGGGAGCCTGTGCCTATCTCAGGCGTCATTGGGCATCAAGGCAGGATACACCCTGGACGGAGTGCCAACCCATCACAGGGCACACACACTCACGCAATCACACACTACGGACAATTTTCCAGAGATGCCAATCAACCTACCATGCATGTCTTTGGACCGGGGAGGAAACCGGAGTACCCAGAGGAAACCCCCGAGGCACGGGGAGAACATGCAAACTCCACACACGCAAGGCGGAGGTGGGAATCGAACCCCCAACCCTGGAGGTGTGAGGCGAACGTGCTAATCATTAAGCCACCGTGCCCCCCAATGCCAATTCAGTAATGTTAAAAATGTATTTAAAGGTACAAATTCTACACAGCAATTTCTTTTTTCTTTCTTTTCTTTTTTTCCTTAAAGCTTGAGGCGGTACAGCATCGTTCAAGTTTATCACCTCTGTAACACTCACTGTGATATTCAGGTTAAAATTCATTTGCGATGCACTAAAAAGACAATTAAATGGCAATTGTCTAAAAAGACGATTAAATGCCAAATGCCTGCAGGTTAAAAATCTCCCATTTCCCAGTTAGCTGCCACAGCAGATGAAATAACAGATTCTTTAAAATTAGCCTCTTTGAAAATGTTCCTCTCAAGGCTGAAAAGGCCCAAAATGCCTCTGTGGAGTGGAGGTGCTCTTTTAACAAACTGCATTATAAAAGCACCTTTATTGTCCTCTTGCACAGAACTTGCCCTGCTGCCCAACCTGGGTGTTTTCTATTCCTGCAAACAGTATCCTGATGAGAATAAACGTTTCTTTGTTGAAGGCACTGAAGAATAAATTCAATAATGACACCAGAGTGTTTTTTGAAATGAAAATCAATCACCTGTTAAATTCTTGTAATTCATTCATCATCAGTAATTACTTTATCCTGGGGGAGATTTCACCCCAGATTTTCAGGCTTTTTTGCTTTACTGGTTAGCTTGCATCAAAAACACAGTGTATGTAAATTAAGACAACCGTCTCTAGCATCTTTATTAGCTGTCAGCTTTCACTGCTGCATGCTGAGTTGTCTTCTGGTTCGATATGAATAAAATGAATTATGTCTAAAATGCACTTCTTCTCATTATACCACTAAAGCTGACTGTGGAATTCCAGCAAGGCAAATTCAGTCGTTTGATTACTACCACTTTTAATGGAAGTAGAGACTGAGCATGTAGATGGCAGGTGTCTGAGTAACATCATTTAACACCTAGAAGACCCTCAGGGGTGCATGCCTAGTCCTCTCCTATTGGTCAAGTGATTCACTTATGTGGCTTCTCCTGTCATTGCTACGCACATGACACACAGCTCTTCCTCCCTGATGACAACACAAAATAATAGATAAGCTTTGTGGCATCTATCACATAACATTAAGATCAGTTCCTCAGTTCCTCATCAATATCCAGGAACATTAGGGTATTGATTGACATCCAACTGAGGAACTGATCTTAATGTTATGTGATATATACCACAAAGCTAAGCATGTAGATGGCAGGTGTCCAAGTAACATCAGTTAACACCTAAAAGACCCTCAGGGGTGCATGCCTAGTCCTCTCCTTTTGGTCAAGTGATTCACTTATGTGGCTTCCAGTTTCATTGCTATGCACATGACACACAGCTCTTCCTCCCTGATGACAACACAAAATAATAGATGAGCTTTGTGGTATCTATCACATAACATTAAGTCGTCCACATCACTGTGCTGTCTGACTATTGCAACTTCCTACTGGATAGCCACCCAGCATGCACTGCAAATCCACTTCATTTGAGTTAAAATGCATGATTACAATGATTGGCGTGCATATCCCCAGGTCTCTGACTCTCTTGCGCAATAATTGTGAATAACAACCGTCCGATTCAAATGTCATTTTTTTTCTCTTTGATTCTTACTGCCTACTAGTTTAAATAGAAGCTTGTGACGTGTTGGTTCTGTCCTCCCTGCCTTTTGGAAGCTTTGTGCTATCTGTAATTATGCTACAGTACTACAGTTGTACTGTGGTTGTTGGTATTGTACTGAAATTCCTTTACTGTCCCCTACAACTATCAGGCAATATCACTGGAATGAAAATCGTCATGCATGAAATGGCATTCTAGCTGTAAGTGTGTTATGCTGATTTGAATAAAAACACCTGTGAAGTGTGTTACTTTTGCGTGATTGAGAGACAGAGAGAGACAGAAGGAGAAGAAGACAAGAGTGACACTCACAAAGATTAAAAGAGACTGAAGTTGAAAAAGAGTAAATGGTTGAAAAAAGGTGGTCTGACCTTGTGAGGCAAAACAAGACAGGGGAAGATAATGATGGATGGCAGGGGCTATAGAGACAGACAGAAGGATGCCAAATGTGATGGGAAAAGAGAGAGAAGGAAAGAAGAGGAATGAGAATGACAGGACGAATACAACAATGAAAAAAAGATATGACAAAACATTTCACTGTGTCTCTCTCTTTAGCTCTGACTTGACAAGTCTTGACAAAGACCTTGGTGTTTTTGACTTGTCAACTTTGCTCTACTGTTGCTGTTGGACGTTTCAGGTTGAACCCTCCATCTACCCAGATCAATCAGTAACCTTTCCTTATTAGCAAGAGCTCTGAAATGTGTTAGTAATCAGGCCACATCTTGAGAGAACACATTTTAAAATATGGCATTTTTTCCTGAAAAAATGAATGAACTCATTCATGTGTCTAGATTCGGCTAAAGAAAAAAACAGGCATAGACTCAGGCATAGACTCTCATCTTTTGTTCTGTTCCAGAAGGTTAAACACTCAAGCAACTACACTTTTAAGTATTTTTGAAGGTATTTTTTGTTTTACAAACATCGAAAGGGGAGGCATGGTGGCTTAGTGGTTAGCACGTTTGCCTCACACCTCCAGGGTTGGGGGTTCGATTCCCGCCTCTGCCTTGTGTGTGTGGAGTTTGCATGTTCTCCCCGTGCCTCGGGGGTTTCCTCCGGGTACTCCGGTTTCCTCCCCCGGTCCAAAGACATGCATGGTAGGTTGATTGGCATCTCTGGAAAATTGTCCGTAGTGTGTGATTGTGTGAGTGAATGAGTGTGTGTGTGTGCCCTGTGATGGGTTGGCACTCCGTCCAGGGTGTATCCTGCCTTGATGCCCGATGACGCCTGAGATAGACACGGGCTCCCCGTGACCCAAGGTAGTTCGGATAAGCGGTAGAAAATGATATGATGAAACATCCAAAGGTTCTAAAGGTCTAATCTGTCTGTCTATCACATGCCTGCCAATGAACATCTGACCCCCACCCGATATTTTAGGTGACCTGTTCATCAGGTGGACACCAGCTGCTGGCCTGGCTCCAGAGGTAACCTTACTCCTAGCCAAAGGTACACTCAGGCTATATTTGTACAGTTCACAGTGGTTATTAGGATCACTCTTTGGCTGACATCTTCTCTCATACAGCTGTATAAAGGGTGAGCCTACAGCAAGGTAGTGTATCCATAAAGGGATTTCACATTCGGCTTGGAAAGATCTTGGGATCCCCATGAAGGAGCTGCAATCTGTCCAAGTCCAAGTATAAATAAGCCTTGGCTGATCTTCTCAACCTGCTGCCACCATGACTCACTCCATGAAAAGTGAAAGGATGATGAGGAATGAATCATTGATGTTACAGCCTGTGATGTGCTGGTATGTTTAATGTTTTGCATGTATGAGTGTGTGTTCATTCTGTCCATTCCTGACTCCAGCTTTAGTCTTCCTGCGCTGCTTTAGGTGGTGCTCCATCAACGCCAAGCTGACGTCATCAATGGGCAACAGTATTTAACTGCAGTCGGTGCCAGGCAGCTTCAACCTGCCAATGTCAGGATCCAGCCTGGACATTGGCCATGTGTGTTTGTTTATGTTCTGTATCACGTGTCTGCCCCACCCTTGTTTATTCCTCCCACCTCTGCACACCTGTTCCTGATGTGTTGATTGTCTTGTCTATTTAGCCGTGCCACGTTGCCTATGGCAACACGGAATCCTTGTTGTATTTGTCACATCTTTGTCATGTCTCGTGTCGTGTCCTTGTCCCTGTTTTGTATTTTTATTTATTAAACCTGTTTATTTTTACGCTATCCTGCATTTGGGTTTGTTTTTATCCCCACATCGCTGACAGAAGTATTCTGCCAGACCAAGACCCAGCAGGATAGTGTCAGCCTGGACCGTCTTACTGTGGGAGCATTTTTTTTTCCCAGACTGTTTTTCTGCTCTGTTTATCCCTGGACTTTTGTTGTTTGTGTGACATCACTCCGCGGTTGTTCCAGTGGGGGACGTCGCTCCGCTTCCGGTTACCCGCCGAGGACGACGCCTCACTTCTTACCGGCGAACCTGAGTTTTGTTTTTGTTTTTTTTCGGTGTCCTGCGAAATCGCCCCACAACTGTTCCCGGTGGGGGACGTTGCTTCACTTCCTGGTTTCCCGTGGAGGACGCTGCCTCACTTCCTGTCCACAGGGGGTGTTGGAGGCCCTATATTTTGCCCCATGGATATTTCTGTTTATTTTTGCTTCGTGGTGGAGGATCTTTCCTGCCCTCTCTCCCATTATAAACAAAGAGTTTATAATAAGAGTTAATAATCGCTCTGCAAGTTTGTAAATGTCAACATATCATGCATGTACACTTTTAGTAAGGGTACTGTCATTTCTGCTGGGTATCGGGTTTGTTATCTGGTCTTCCTTTCTGGTAAACAGCCACTGAAGATTTAATTCGGTAGAATAAAAATAAGCAGAAATGTAACAGCTAAATCATTTATGTTCCCAGGATACACTGCAAAGTGAACGTAACTGTGTTAATATGGCATGACTCCTGTATTCTTCCTGCTGTAGAGAAACTGTAGTAGGGTATTTGCTTTAATTTATCACAGCAATGTTGAGTTGAGTAATCCCAGTTCCCAGAGATATACTCTGGCATCATGGGTTCAGTATTAAACTCTAACAAGGCTTCCTTCCATGGTAGTCTTAGTCTCTCTATTTTCAGGGAAGACAAATCACTAAAATGCCATGCAATGATGAAGTCTTTATGAGGCAGCTCATATTTTTCAAGCCTTTTCACTCAGAGATTAATGGAGTGTAGCGCAGAAAATTGGAACGGTGTACGGAGGTAAGGAGAGGAGAGAGAGACAAGTCTAATGCTGTCGTGAATGTTATATATTTCTCGGTTTGCTCCTATTCATCCATATTTTATTTTGGTACACTTGTAACTCTTAGACACTTTTAAACTCTGAGAAAGTTTATCCAGGTCTAGAAGAGTGCTAGAACAATTGCAGCGTTTGTGTGGTTTGTGTTAAATTGCTCAAATAATTCTTTAAATTTGAAACATAACACTTTATATTAGTGTGCACTTGCAGCTCTTAAAGACGGGGTGCATGATGTTTGAAAGCCAATGTTGACATTTGAAATCACCAAAACAAACACGCCCCTAACCCAAATGGGTGTCGCCCCTGTTTTGATAGCTCCGCCCCACACATACATACGTAATCCAGGCAACTATTATGGCGGAACCTGCTGGGGCAGCTGGCCGAGGGGATATTTTTATCAATAAATGAACACAATGAGTAATACTATGGTAATACAAATGTGTTTAAGTAATAGTGTGTGTTGTACCGTGAAAGGTTTAGCTCCGTTTCCTGCAGAAGACCTTCAGTTCTCTCTGGCACTGGAAAGCTGATCCTATAATAACACGGGTCCTGCTTCTTGCCTTTTTTCGCTTTCCGTTTTCCATGTCAATGTTTCATTCGCTTTCTGCTAATGTCAGACATGCACACTGAACACTCTCTCCACCCATATTGACAAGACACGCCCCTTTCTGCTCATTGGCTACACGTTTGTTTTGTTTGTCGGCCCGACTCGGTTTTCTGAAGCGTTTCTCAAACAACGTGTACCGCACCTTTAATATATTATCTGAGACGCTTCCAAAGCAAGCTACAATATGTAGTTTTTGTCCCAATTGGGCTGCAGGTTGCACCCATGCTTTCTGAATGTATGTAATTTTGCATGTAACCCAAAGGATAATATTACAAAAAAAACGTCCAAATGATTTTTTTTACTAACCTGACACAAAGCAAGTATGGATGAAGCCTACAATTTTTCTTCAAAAGCACTTTTTTGTATATTTCTAATCCATCAGCTAAAGATAAAAGCATGAATCACCACAGTGGGACATCACAGATCATGTAGTGAGACATACAGGAGGTGGAAGACGAAAGCAACACAAATATAATGCAGCTTGGCACAGAGAGAGAGAGAGAGAGAGAGAGAGAGAGAGAGAGAGACTGTCATTAAGAGCTCTTTAATAATTCAGATCTGGGCTTTTTAATTTATTTTTTTTTAATACAAGGGTGTAGTGTGAGCTGCTCAAATGAAGTGTCTCTGCATCCTGTAAAGCTCAGTGAAGGATGGAGGCATTATCAGAGCATGGATGAGCGTGGTAATAAATGGATAATAATAATAACATAATACAAAAAGGGGGATTAAGGTCATGGCTTATGGAGAGAAGCACTGCATGGTACATTTCTTAATAAATCCCGGTGACTTTGAGTCTCTTCGTTCACTCGTCTTTTAAAACAGAGGTCACCGAACAGAAGTTCGACGGTCTTACTGTATCTTCCAGTCAAACTCTGCTGACAAAATGCTCCTGAACTTTATTATTCAGCCTGGATTTTACAGACCGAGCTTTTACAGTCTGTTAAAGTACTGGCCGTCAAAGTGGTGTCCATTAAGCAGAAATTGGAGGGTCGATGGTTTTTAATTTCATTACAGTGGTGGAAATTGCACATCCACCCCTCACCCCCCCCACCCCCCACCCCACCCCACCCCAACCACACCCGCCTCTTATCAGGGATATTATAATGACTATTTAGAGATAATAGCCTGTTTGACTGCTCTCTCCTGAGCAGTAGCTGGGGTAAGTGATGGATTGATGGTGATGGTGACTGAACTTTGTTACTAATTGTGCTACCAGTAATTGAATTTTGTATATTCCATGTCCATGAAGGTGTTTGAAAAAAAAAAAGACAATATATTTTATGGCTATTATTAGCATTTTTTTTGTGCCACGAGCTCAAGGGAGGAGAAAGAAATTTTAACAGAAGTGTGGCGTAACATTCGAAAGTGGACCTGGGGTTCGAACCCATGACCTTCCAATCAGTAGCACAACACTTAACCACTGAGCTACCACATCCCTATAACGTATACCACAAGCTGTACATTACAACACAGTGAAATTCTTTCTTCACGTATCCCAACTTTTCTAGGTTGGGGTCAGAGATGCAGGGTCAGAGATGCAGGGTCAGTCATGACACAGCTCCCTTGCTCAAGGGCCCAACAGTGGCAGCTTGGCATAGCTGGGGCTTGAACCCTGATCTGTCGATCAACAACCCAGAGCTTTAAACGCTTGAGCCACCACTGCCCACTGTGCAGGACCAACTGGCAAATATTTGCCCACTAAGTTCCCATCTCAAACCCCATATTTTCGCCTCATGTGAAAGGTAAAATGTGGTTTCAGACCTAGATGACAACTCATCAGGTGTTTTTTTTTTTTTTTTATTGAATCTATAGCTAGCTATACCCAAACCTACAGCCTATGTTTACATTTACAGCATTTAGCAGACACTCTTATCCAGAGCAACTTACATTTTATCTCATTTTTATACAGCTGAACAATTGAGGGTTAAGGGCCTTGCTCAGGGGCCCAGCAATGGCAGCTTGGTGGACGTAGGAAACCTTCCGATTGGTAGCCCAACACCTTAACCACTAGGCTACCACATCCCCCTATGTTACAAGACCCTCTCAAGAATCTTCTTGTTCCTTGGTTTGAACATTTATCTGCCTACATCTGCCTAATACAGCGCAGGAATATCACTCACATCAGCTACTGTACATCACATAATGACATCGTGTCTAGTTTGTATAGCTTTGTTTTATCATTCTTTTCCGGTTATTACTGTAACCTACCTTTGTCATGTTTACGTTGTTGCTTTGCTTTGCTGCTGTTTTCAGTCTACACTTTCATCCACCTTTCAATTGTTTGGATTCACAAATTGATAACATACATGTCACGATAAGAGCACTTCTAGCACTTCTAGCAGTACTTTAGTCATTTTGCTTTATTGACCAAAATTGCAAACATTTATTGTGTTAAAAAAATATGTTCATATTTGCAATGTTATTTTACTGTTATTGGTGGTGTGTTGGGGGGCACGTTGGCTTAGTGGTTAGCACGTTCACCTCACACCTCCAGGGTTGGGGGTTCGATTCCCGCCTCCGCCTTGTGTGTGTGGAGTTTGCATGTTCTCCCCGTGCCTCGGGGGTTTCCTCCGGGTACTCCAGTTTCCTCCCCCGGTCCAAAGACATGCATGGTAGGTTGATTGGCATCCCTGGAAAATCCGAGGTAGTTCGGATAAGCAGTAGAAGATGAATGAATGAATGAATGAATGTTGGTGTGCTACTGGAGGCAGGAACAAGGATTCCTAATGCATGCAGGTCCACATATGTGCTGGGCTGCAACAGAAAAAAAAACGGCCTCAGAAGTTAAAGGATTTACCTTATTTTTCTTCATCTTGTCAAGTAAGACCTACCGGTGTCCAAGCTTAGTCTCCATAAAACATGCAGTTCTCCCTAAAGCCCTAGATTTTGCAAATGCATTTACTGTAGCAGAGAAATTGCAATGTGCCCCCCTCCTCAACCAAGGGACTGTGCAATTAATCAACTTTACACAATCTTCACAGCTCACAGGTTCTTCATTTTGAGATCTACATCCCTGCATCGATTATAAATGTCTGAATAAACTAAATATATGACACTCGCTACTTCTGTTCCCTGGAGCATTCAGACAAACATGCGTCTTCTCGTCTGATAAGGATACGCAAAGGCAGTTGGACCTAATGAGGGTTTGCTGATATCTTAAGAGATATTCAACAAATCCAGCATACTGAGCATCACCTCTATGGAAAAGCCTTCTGTCTCATTTTCATATTTTTTTATTTTAACACCTGTAGAATTTTAAAGTATTTCTGCCCGCAAGCAAATGTGTTTGGGTTTGACACATGCAGAATAGTTCAATACATCTGCCTGTAGCTGAACTGAAGCGGTGCTTCCTCTGATATCGGTTAAAATTTAAACATTTAGTTGTAAAAATCTCATGTTTATATTTCCCTTCTAATCAGTACACATCCTCGCATGTTGTTATATTCACTAAAGTTGTGAAATAAAAATGATGGTGAAAGTACTGCTTGGTGTCTGATGTACAATCTGCTTGATTAATGTTCTTTGTAATTTAGTATTTTTGAAAAAAAAATATTATTTGAAATGTAGCACTATTTTGCTCATTGTCCACTCCGGACAGTCCCAAAGCGCTCTTTTTCCGTCCCAAAGCGCACCACAAAGCATCTTCTCTCTATTTTCCCTATTCGCACACTGATTTACAGCAAAACGAGTGAAAACCTGAAAAACAAATCGTTTCAGTTTTAAATATTGGCTCATCGAATAGCTGAAATCTGTATCTCTGCACATCCCTTTCTCTCTCATCTTCTACCGCTTATCCGAACTACCTCGGGTCACGGGGAGCCTGTGCCTATCTCAGGCGTCATCGGGCATCAAGGCAGGATACACCCTGGACGGAGTGCCAACCCATCACAGGGCACACACACACTCTCATTCACTCACTCAATCACACACTACAGACAATTTTCCAGAGATGCCAATCAACCTACCATGCATGTCTTTGGACCGGGGGAGGAAACCGGAGTACCCGGAGGAAACCCCCGAGGCACGGGGAGAACATGCAAACTCCACACACACAAGGCGGAGGCAGGAATCGAACCCCCAACCCTGGAGGTGTGAGGCGAACGTGCTAACCACTAAGCCACCGTGCCCCCTCTGTGCATCCCTAATAACCATAAATGATTTGTATCAATTGTCTTCTCAAATCAGCTGTTTATACGGTATATCGGTGACATATCGATCTACTCCGCTTATTCTCACCCTGTTCGCTCGCGAGGACTCAGCAATCGATACACATATGAGCTCCACAGATTACAGCCTAGAGCTTTCTTCTAACTTTAATATATATGTATCTGAGAGGTTTTAGCCATCAGGCAGCATTGATTCTGTAGGAATTAACAAAATGCTCGTTTGTTAACTTACACATGCTGTATGTAAAATGTTCCAGGAATACTAAAGTATTTCTTCTTCAGGGAACCTAATCTCCAAATTCTTTCATCCTTTTGATCCTACACTATCACAACATCTGCCTAACATCTTCTGCACTCCAGCTGTTGACATCCTGACGATGCTGTAGTGCAAACATGAGTGGTTGTTGCTTAAAGATGAAGTCATTACGAAGGCTTGCCATGTGATTTTTGTTTGTTTGTTTGTTTGTTAGAAACCTCCCTTGTCCCATAGCAGCTTTGGTCTCACATTATGCTAGACTCAGTGGCTAATCTTTGCATTTCCCTGTCCTACTACTGGCAGCGGATTCTCAACAGCGTGCCACCTGGTTCCACTTGAGGGACAATCCACAGCTCCACAGACAGCAGAAATTCTATTTCAATATGTGGTCCCTAACAAAGGCATCCCTAAGGAACATGTGTCAGAAAAAAGGGCCCACACTTCACCGCTCACATCTGCCTCGGCTTTTCCAATATAGCTCATTTCTCAAAGCGTCAAAGACTTGAGCCATGTGCTTTCTGCTTGCATGATATTGTCTAATTGGGCTTGCTTTTTTATCTGGATTACATGCTGTAAAGAAGTAGGATCAAGTAGGATCATATAAGTCGTTTAATAAAGAAGAAGCAAGGCAAACAGTTCCAAAAATAGGCAGGCAAAATCACAAACGTAGGAACAGGCAGTTAGCGGTGCACGATGGTGGGTTTTGGCACGATGGCACGATTTTTATCAATAAATGAACACAATGAGTAATACTATGGTAATACACATGTGTTTTTGTAGTACTGTGTGTTGTACCGTGAAAGGTTTAGCTCTGTTTCACGCGGAAGACGATGTTCGACACCTAGAACCCGAGGCAGAGGTAACGGCAGGTATCCGCCATGTCAGTGTTTCAATCGCTTTCTGCTAATGTCACACATGCTAATGAACACTCTCTCCGCCGCATATTGACAAGACACGCCCCTTTCTACTCATTGGCTACACGTTTGTTTTGTTTGTCTGCCCGACTCAGTTTTCTGAAGCATTTTTCAAACATTGTGCACCACACCTTTAATCCACAACTCCAGAAAAGACACACAATTCCAAAATCAGCAACAAAATGCAGAAACCAGAAACAGGTCATACACGTGGCAAACAATACAAAGAATCATGGCTCAGAATTGAAGGGAAACCAAATAATGCTTTGCTCAGAGTAATGACGTGGGTGGAATGTAGGTGGATATGATGTTATACATGTGATATTATCTTGTTTTTATCCTCTGGTGTACTGATTTTTGATTATGGTGTGTATTGATAGCACCAAGTCAAAATTTTACATTTATGTAAAACGTATTACGTGAGCAATGGAAAGTTCAGGGCCTTATTCAGGTTCTCAGTTTGCAGGATCTGGGATTCAAACTCATGTCCTTCTAATCAGTAGTCCCAAACCTTAACCAGAAATCAACACCATCAGTACCTGATGTAAGATACATGATTATACACATATATATATATATATATCTTTTTAGTTTCTCTTTGTACTTTTTCTTTCTTTCTTTCCCTATCTTTCTCTTTCTGTTTCTATCTCTCTATCTTCTCTATAGCTCTGGGAGAACAATAGAAACCCAGAGTGACCCATAAAAAAACTATCATTCTATAATTTCTGATCATCAATATATGATTACAGCAATTATTAATTTAATCATATATAAAATCAATGATTTAATCACTGCTGCATATCTGATGTCTGAACAGACTTCAGTCTCCCGTAACATCTTTAGACGAGCATCACTGGAGTTGTGAATTTTTACCAGAGTGCATTAGTAATGTTCTATGTTTATTGTACTTATTGCACTCGAGAGTTTTAATGGAGTTCCATTAGGTGCCAAAGACGAATATGTGTGTGTGTGTGTGTGTGTGTGTGTGTGTGTGTGTGTGTGTCCTTACCATTGTAAGGATGTTTGGTCCAAGATATTAAAACATTTCCACACACACTACCCCACAGCTTATAGACTGCACTGCCCAGTGCTCCTAATATGCTGTTACACACACAGCACTCTGAGGTGGTTTCCAGGGATACACAGAGTGTGCTGGTAAATTGGGAAGCAGGATGGCAAAAAAACAGAGAGACTTGTGTCACGATCTCTCAGCGTGATCACAGCACGAGAGAGAAAGAGAGAGAGAGAGAGAGAGAGAGAGAGAGAGAGAGAGAGAGAGAGAGAGAGAGAGAGAGAGAGAGAGAAAGAAATTGACAAAAACCAAGGAGAGTAAACAGAGAGTTTTAGAGAATGCTGGAGATTTGATGGATGTTTGAGCAGACAGTAAGGAAGGTCAGAAACACAATACTATACTATGAAACAAGCTTTTGATTTTCAACATACAAAAATAACTTACATATATATATATATATTTCACATATAAATCAAACATATATGTATTTGTTGATTTGAATGCCTTTAACTATTTAGCACTGATTAATTAACACACAGTTGGTTTGTTGAGCTCATTAAGCCTTGAACTTTATAGACAGGAGCATCCTGTCATGAGACAAGGTATTTAAGGTGACCATTTGCAAGTTTGGCAACATGGAGGCCTAAAAAAAAACTCTCAAATGACCTGAAAACAGATTGTTCAACATTATGGTTTATCGGAAGGCTACAAAAACGTTATGGCAGAGATATAAGCTGTCAGTGTCCACTGTGAGGAACATAGTGAGGAAATGGAAGACCACAGGCACAGTTCTTGTTAAGGCCAGAAGTGGCAGGCCACATAAAATATTGGGGTGGTAAAGGCCAAGGATGGTGATCGGTCAAAAACAGCCCACAGACCACCTCCAAAGACCTACAACATCAACTTGCTGCAGATGGTGTCACTGTGCATCGTTCAACAGTTCAGCGCACACTTGGACACGCCAGCTTCATTTTGGAATAAGGTGCTGTGGAGTGATGAAACAAGGATTTCTTTGTTTTAGTGTTAATTTCGTCACCTATTTTTAATGTAGTCTTAGTCTTAGTCTTGTGCCAAATGTCCTTGTTAGTTTTAGTCATATTTAGTCATTCACATATCTTTTTTTGTTAGTCAAGTTTTAGTCGACTAAAAGTCTCGTCATTTTAGTCTAGTTTTAGTCAAAAGAAAACTCAAGGTATCTTAGAAAAGTTTTAGTCGACTAAAAGTCTTTTCATTTTAGTCTAGTTTTAGTCAAAAAACTGTAGCTTGACCACATCGAACTATAACACGAAAAACAGAGCATTGCCATGGACACACAGGATTCTAACCGTAGAGACGGAGCGCACTATTTTCTTTAGAGGAAGCAATACAATTGTCCTTTTTAAATCATTTTGTGTCAAATTATTGATTTATTTGGTAGGTAGCAATATAATAAGCGGGATCCGCTTCGCGGAACTGTAACTTGAGCAACAGCGAAGCCGCGAACTCGTTGTGAATATTTTAAAGGCGTAACAGCTGATGAAAAAGCAAAGACAATTGTAGACGAAAATGAAGAGAGATTTTATCTTCGTTTTTATTTTATACAAAACATTTTCGTCTCGTCTTTTTTCGTCAACAATAACGCATGTTAATTTAGTCTTAGTCAGCGTTTTTAGACAGTGGTGCAGTCTCGTCATCGTCTCGTCTTAGTCATGAAAAAAAGGTTGTTGACGAACATATTTCGTCTCATCTCGTCTCACGAAATTAACACTACTTTGTTTGATGAAACAAAGAGTTATTTGGTCTTAACAAGGGGTGTTATGTATGGCGGCAAAAGAACACAGCATTCCAAGAAAAACACTTGCTACCCACAGTAAAATTTGGTGGAGGTTCCATCATGCTGTGGGGCTGTGTGGCCAGTGCCGGTACTGGGAATCTGGTTAAAGTTGAGGGGTCACATGGATTCCACTCAATATCAGCAGATTCTTGAGAATAACGTTGAGGAATCAGTCACAAAGTTGAAGTTATGCCGGGGCTGGATATTTCAACAAGACAACGACCCAAAACACTGCTCAAAATCTACCCGGGCATTTATGCAGAGGAACAAGTACAATGTTCTGGAATGGCCATCACAGTCCCCAAACCTGAAGATCACTGAACATCTGTGGGGTGATTTGAAGCGGGCTGTCATTTGAAGCGGGCCATCAAACCTAACTGAACTGGAGATGTTTTGTAAGGAGGAACGGTCCAAAATACATTTATCCAGAATCCAGACACTCATTACAGGAATTCTGTTAATTAAATAAACAGTATAATTAAAAGCAGAATTTGTCTCTGATATTTTATTTATTTTTAAGTTCTTCTAAGAAACATCAGAATATTTTTTTTTAGTTCTTCTAAGAAACATCAAAAATCAGATATTGTTTTGTCTTTAATTTATGTATTATTTTGTGCGTATTTGTGCGTAGTATTTTATATTTATTTTTTATTATTGCTAAGCACTTTAGCTAAGGTTATTCAAATATATATTTGCTTTCCTGAGATCGGAGTAATCGCAGCTTTAAGGCAGGGTGCGTGATATCTAATGTTTAATGTATTATTTTATTTAAGAAAGCGTGCTGAATAAGCATCAGACATGTAAAACACAATCGGGACCTCAGTTTTGAATGACAAAGGGATGAAAAGATTTAAGGGTCGGTTCAATTCAATTCAAGTTTATTTGTATGGCGCTTTTTACAATAGACATCGTCTCGAAGCGGCTTTACAGAACATAAACATAGAACAAAAAGTTAATATAAATATAGCGTTCAGCGTCAGTTCAGGCAGGCCACATAGTCAAGCTCGGCTATCAGCTGATGTCAATTTTCTAACCCCGCCCATCAGCTGATCTGATTCCTAAGCGCGCTATTGGTCCCTTTCAAACAGGGCGCCCTATTTAAATACTTTTTTCAGTCTGTCTGCTTGGCTGTTTCCTCTGCATCGCTGCAACCCACCTCTTCCCCTACAGTAGCTCCTCCTTGAAACTTTGTGTTTAACTTAATCAGTGTCTATCTGTTGTCACTGATGCAGGCTCTGTTCTAAATGGGGGATTTTCTCTTGCTGCTTTCCCAGTTAAATGGGAGATTGTTCCCCCATGAAGCTGCTGCTGTTCCCTGACTAGCTTTCATGGAGCTCATGAAAAGGATGGGGAATTCAGAATAGAGCCATACCGGCAAATGTAATTTTATAAGCTTGCAAATAAAAATTTTAAATATACGTCAAAGAATTGTCTTTATTTTGACTCAAGTGGTCCTGACTGAAAGAGTAATATAAAGACTAGAACGGTACATTTCCTGAAGAAAATGTGAATGGTGCTTGCACGTGGCAAGTTCCCTTCATCGTGCTGAGTGCAAACTTTTTGATTTCACTTATTTTGGGGGCGGGGCTACACGTGACGTCACGTGACGTGACTAAAACACGCGTGAGGCAGTTCCCCTCATCGGGCTGAGTGTTTTGATATATGACATGTCCATGTTGTGCTAACTTTTTGATTTCGCTTATTTTGGGGGCGGGGCTACACGTGACGTCACGTGAATACCCAGTGGGGTGCCAATACTTTTGGACAAAAGTGGCTACTAAGTGTTTTGACATTTCAAAAGTGACTACTAAGTGTTTTGAAATTTCATGTCAAAACTGCAGTCATTATGGAATTCTACTTAATATTATACTGCATAGAACAGTTTGTTGGGGGCGGGGCTACACATGACGTCACGTGAATACCCGGTGGGGTGCCAATACTTTTGGACAAAAGTGTATTGACTGGGGGCCAATACTTGTGGAAACATTGGATTGATAGTGTGGAGTTGATAGTTACATGTATTGAGAGTGTGCTTTACATCTACAGAGAGAACAAAGGAATTTTAAGAATTCCCCATTCAAGTCTATGGGAAAAAAAAAACGCTTTGAGCTTCCGTACCGGGAATTCCAGAATTCCGATCGCTTATAAAAGTCATAGCACACCTGTCCTCAATGAGCCGGTCGATTTGACACCTCATTCATGGGTCTAGGACAAAAGCTGCGGGACAAGTTACGCGCCGAAAAAGTGTCCGGAAGAATAATAATAAGTATGCAGAATAACAATAATGATGCTTTTCAAGCACCATTAATTAATAGAATACAAAATTCAAGATTAATATTAGATATATTTAAATGTGTTTGTATTTATCCCCAATGAGCAAGTCTGATGTGACTCAGGCAGCAGTGGCAAGGAAAAACTCCCTTAGATGGTAAAGGAAGAAACCTTGTGAGGAACCAGACTCAAAGGGGAACCTCATCCTCATATGGGTGACACTGGAGGGTGTGATTATAAATATA
>NC_083477.1:4554087-4571587 GCF_030014155.1 Tachysurus vachellii | reverse complement strand
ACCCGAAGTAAAAAGCTGAAGAAACCCTAAACGTTAACGGAAAAGACCCGCGAACCCGAGTGACTGAGGGAGAGACAGAGAGCTGTTCTGTGTTTGACTGTGAGTGAGCAGAGCGAGACACAGCAACACAATACATCTGCATGTGTGTAGGGGAGGGGCGCTGTGACTAGCCTATCACTGTAGGGGAGGGGCGCTGTGACTAGCCTATCACAGAACGCTGACACAATCAGATACCCAATGATGATTTTCATTCAATCCGAGCACAGATATTGACTCGTATTACTCGTATAATACTCATACTCAGCAGAAGAGTATCAAGCTCATCTCTATATAATATTTTAAATAGAGAAAACAACAGCGCAGCTTTTTCGATGAGGTTGAGTGTTTTTGAAGATTTTTTTTTTAAGCAAATTCGTTATAGGTTTGAAAATCCACCACAAAACTAGAGTCTTTCTGGTATTCCTAGGATTCACCAAGGCAATGACTAAAAATAAATGAATTGCTCGAAGATCTGGAATAAAATATGCTTCAGGAGTTTGCTAAAAAAAAAAAGATTAATTAGCATGCGATCTTAAAAATAAAGTTTACAGAGTTTTCCAAATCGTAAAAAATATGCGTATAAGGAATTCGAGTTTGTGGACATCTTATTAATTAGTGTTCAGCCTGCTGTTGCTTGGTCATCATTCTTAAATATAGTGTTTGTTCTAGCCGCTAGTCTGCATACTGATGATCTAGATCCTGCATTTTCATTATACGAATAGACCGAAGATATAAAATGAAATCCCAAAGCCTGTGTTTTAGCTGCGGGATCAAAGTGAGCTGGTCTGTTGACTTTCTCAGCTACAGATGGCAGAAAAAGTAAACAAGTCAGTACATAAAAGTGAATTACGGCTCTCTAGACACTTTCACTACACTTTCACTTTCTTGAATGTTTCCTTCAGTCTTGAACCCTGAACTCTGTTTTCTCTGAGGTCCGGTAAGAGCAAGGCGATGTTTATATATATATATATATATATATTTCATGGAAGAACCACTTGAGCTTTCCTCATACTTAATTCAGAAGGATGTGTATACTGTAATATAGCGTGATCTGTGACTGGAAAGATTTTTGAAAATGTCAGTGAATCATCTTGCTTGGCTCTCAAAATTGTTTGTTGGTTTGGTTTATAAGTGAAAATGACACCTTTTAGAATTTTTATATAAAAAGTACAATGATACTAAAACATGGTGGGGGCACGGTGGCTTAGTGGTTAGCACGTTCGCCTCACACCTCCAGGGTCGGGGTTCGATTCCCGCCTCCACCTTGTGTGTGTGGAGTTTGCATGTTCTCCCCGTGCCTCGGGGGTTTCCTCCGGGTACTCCGGTTTCCTCCCCCGGTCCAAAGACATGCATGGTAGGTTGATTGGCATCTCTGGAAAATTGTCCCTAGTGTGTGATTGCGTGAGTGAATGAGTGTGTGTGTGTGCCCTGCGATGGGTTGGCACTCCGTCCAGGGTGTATCCTGCCTTGATGCCCGATGACGCCTGAGATAGGCACAGGCTCCCCTTGACCCGAGGTAGTTCGGATAAGCGGTAGAAGATGAATGAATGATACTAAAACATTTTCCTACAGTATATAACATTTTCTACCGCTTATCCGAACTACCTCGGGTCACGGGGAGCCTGTGCCTATCTCAGGCGTCATCGGGCATCGAGGCAGGATACACCCTGGACGGAGTGCCAACCCATCGCAGGGCAACCAAATGAATTAAATATCAGTTATTTTCTTAAGTTGGCTTTACGTTGTATAATTTTGGTTTAGTAGGATGATGCGAATGGGACGGCTACAAATGTTTAAGCTAGCTATCGTTTAACATTCTACATTCCCAGCTAATCATATAGCTGTAAACTACAGTATCATGCATGTTATTTAGATATAAAAATATTCTTACTAGCATTACGTTTATTTTTAGATTTTTATTGAAAATGGTGGCTCAGTGGTTAAAGTGCTGGGTCTCTGATTGGAAGGTCTGGGATTAAGCCTCTGAACTGCCAAGCTGCCAATGCTGGACCCCTGAGTAAGGCCCCTAACCCTAACTGCTTCAGAGATGCGACATAATTCCTAACCAGGGTTCCCACTCTTTTTCAGAGATCATTTTCCAGGACTTTTCCAGGACATTTCAAATTTAGCAAAAAAAGACAAGGCTCACAGATTCACGGCCTAAAGTAATATGTTCTTCTCTCCAGAAGTCTTAAAAACAACATACACTTTATAGCTATTACTTAACTATACTTTTAAAGACAATTTGTCATGTGAATGAAATTTCAACATTTATAAAATAAAAAGACGGCACATATTAATACCCTTTCCTTTCTCAGGCCAATGCCGTCATGCATGCTTTAGTTTGCTGCGCATTCCCCTTGCACATGATATTCAGATTAACAAGGTTAATATAACCTGCTTACCCGTCACCATTTGCTGAAAACATTCGAGCACTTAAACCATTCCTAGCACCTGAAATTGCCAACACAAGACTGCGTCATCCGTCACAGCGAGATTAAACAGCATAACAAAAAACCTGTGAAAACTCAGCGTCCCTGAACAGAGTGCTTTCTGTTACTAACGTTAATTGACCAGTTGTAAACTGTTCTTTATATGATCAAGAACATTTATAATAATAATTTTCCAGGACAACAAGATTTTTTCCAGGACAGTTTATGTTTTCTCTCATTTTCCATGTGTTTTCCAGGACTGGAATATTGGTCATTAATTTTCCAGGATTTCCAGGTTTTCCAGGACGCGTGGGAACCCTGCTAACTCTGCGCTCTGACCCCAGCTTCTTAATAAGCTGAGATATGCAAAAACCTTGGTGGGGTGGTGGCTCAAGTTTGGGTTGTTGATTGAAGGATTGAGGTTCAAGCCCCAGAACTGCCAAGCTTAAGGAAGGCCCTTAACCCTCTAACCATCTCTGCTCCAAGGGTGCTGTATCATGACCCTGTACTCTGACCCTAATTTCCAAAGCTGGGATATGCGAAGAAAGAATTTCACTGTGCTGTAATCCATCCATCCATTCATCCATCCATCCATCCATCCATCCAGTCTATTTCCCACAATTCACCGTGGTCTACAAGCCTTCAACCTGCATTTCTCCTTGTGTCTCTCCTCCAGGCAAAACATCTAACCTGAAGTATCTTCTCGCTTCTCTGTACACAGGCCTGAGCAGAATTGCAGTGATTGATGACTTAAGCAGAATGTAATGATTTCCTCCAATCACAGGTCTATCATTTAAGGATCTTCATCATATACAGTAATCTGATCTAATGTTCTTATCTAATGGAGAACTGAGCCAAGATTTTATCGGAATCCTCTCATACGGTGTGACAAGTAATAATCTTAAAAGACTACTGAAATCACTGACACTAAAACCACCATTAACTCCACTCACACCTGTGCATAAGATCCCAGAGCATTTTATTTTATTTTATTTTATATTTTGTTATAAAATAAATTATCCTTCCCTGGCTGTTAAATCGGCAGAAATTGCCTGGCTAAAGTGAATATTCATTGCTATACTACGAAGAGAATAAAACACCCAAATATCCTATCAGAGGCTAAAAAATACATGATGAAGTACGCTTGGAGAGCTAGATCATTACTTCTGAACTCTGAAAGATGGAGGCGTAAACATGGGGAGGAGAATTCGTCTCTCCTTCTGGCCCCTCGCCTACAATGAGCTCAGTCCAAGGAGTAAAACGATACCTACGCTAATAGCCCACATACAGAGCTGGTTTAAAATGTGTGTGAGAGTAGTAACAGGGCAGAAAGACTGATCAAAGTATATGACAGGCTTAGACTCAGTGTTGATCAGAGATGGGGGACTCGAGTCATATGACTTGACTCGAGTCAAACTTAAGTCGCAAATTTGAGCTTGACAAATATTATAAAAAGACTCGACTTGACTTTGACTTGACATTCATGACTTGAGACTTGACTCTGGCTTGAGTTAAATGACTTGAAATAACCAGAGATGGGGGACTTGAATTGACTCGAGTCAGGCTTAAGTCGCAAATTTGAGACTTGAGACTTGCTTGACAAATATTTAAAAAAAGACTCGACTTGACTTTGACTTGACATTCATGACTTGAGACTTACTTGTGACTTGCGCATGTGTGACTTACTACCACTGTTGATATCAGTGTTGCATTTCAGTCCAGCATTAAAGTTAAATTTGTCGTGAAAGATTTGAAGTTTGAGAGATTTTAAAGTATAAAGTATCACACTGGTACTTGTCTCTTTTTGGACTCCTTTATCATTTGTAATGTTGCTCCCATTTAAAACAGTTCGGCTCAAGCCCAGACATTTTTAGGGTCATGATTGAGGACAATGTCCCGTCCAGAGACAAGCTGTTTCGTGTTGAGGTTTTGTTCAAACCGACCATCGAAAATACCCTCTCTAATGAATATGTTTTTTTTTTTTCATTGGTTGTTGCGTTAAATCTTACCCACATACAATAGTGCTATTTTCTGATTGGCTATTGTGTAGTCTCTTTTTTTTGATTGGCTGATAAGTGTCAGGCTCGACTAAGAACTCCAGGGGAGACGCGCTTGACTCCTGCCCGGTTCCATAGAGACAGCGGTGTGGACTGATACATTTTGGGCTCTGCGGCTTATTATATATATGATAAATAGTGAAAAAGAGCGTGACAAAAGACAGAAATGCATGACTGTCACTCTCAATGTGTGACACTTGATAGCCTTGTTGATTACATCAAGATTTTATAGACAGAACTTAAACAAAGAAGATATGTAAAAGCAAAGCATCATCAGTCATTGGCTCAAAATCACTGCATGTTCTTTATCAATCAATCAATTAATCAATCAAATTTTATTTATAGAGCACCTTACAACAGCCAAAAGGAGCACAAGGTGTTTTCCAGTAAAACAACAATAAAAAATAAAATCAATAAGAACACAATGAACATAAAATAGCAGTTGAAACAGAGTCTACGTGTTAAAAGCTTGTATGAATAAATGAGTTTTCAACTGCGATTTAAAAACACTCAGTACAGTGATGGATCGTAAGTGTGCTGGAAGTGTGTTCCACAGCTTTGGTCCCTTGATGGCGACCGGCCTCCAAAGTTCTCATATTTGTATTTGGGAGTGACCAGAGAGGTATGTCCAGAGGAGCGGAGAGATCTGGCTGGTTGGTAGACCTTTATTAATTCTGTGAGGTAGGCCGAGGCCAGACCATTAATGGCCTTGAACACAAAGAGAAGGACCTTATACAGTACTCCACCCTAAACCGCAACGGAAGCCAGTGAAGCGAGTGGAGGACGGGGGTGATGTGTGAGCGTTTGGAGGTGTTGGAGAGAAGACGTCTCCTGATCAAGCTAATCTGGACTGGGCCAAGGACTGCTAGAAGGTTTACTGGAAGCTGTTTATGCCTAATTCCCAACAACTCGTCTCCAGTCCCTACATCCCCTGTCATAATATAAGAAAACAACCACTGGCAATGACAGTTTCTAGCCACAACCGCTACAAGGTAAAAGCATAGAAGGACAAGGCCTTACAAACATCTTCAGATTAGAAATTTCCACCACACACTCTACACAAAAAAATGCTTAGACATTCAGATAAAACTCTTGTTCATTAGGTTTATCTCTCTGTCTTTATGTTCATTGGCCATTTCTGTGACGATACCTTAATTCGTTACGCATTGTGTCTGTGAATACTATAATAGGGCAGTTATAGCTGAAGGGTTTAAGACACTGGGTTGTTGATTAAAGGATCAGGGTTCATGCCCCAGCTTTATGGCAAGCTGCCACTGCTGGGTCCTTAAGTAAGGCCCTTAGCCTTTCTGCTCCAGGGGGCACTGTATCGTAGCTGACCCTGTGCTCTGTTCCCATCCTCCAACACAAGGAGAGAGAAAAAATGTCTATGTGACAAAAAAAAAAAATGAAAGGATTCTTCTTCTAAATAAGAATGTTATATACTCATGAACCACTTCCTCAATCAGCTGACTGCCATTTTAAAAATAATTAAAACAACTAAACAAACCTAAAGAAAAATTCCCATCAAACACGTCATAAAATCCAGAAAGTTCTTTTTAGGTCAAGCACAATTCCAGATTAGTTTAGTGCATCCGGCTCACTGTTTCCTGTACAAGATTGCTTTGATATTCTGTAGGTGGAAAGTTTTATTTCTCACATAACTTATCGTGACCTTTTCCAGTTGCTATGCTGTGATTTTTGTGTCGTGATCTGAACAGCAGGACCGAAATAGGCAAGTATCTGGGAACATAAACTCAACAATGCATAGAACTTTTCACTGATCGCTATGATCGCTGATCACTGATCGCTACTTTAACTGATCGCTAAACTTGTGCTTATCTTTGGCTCTTTAGCTAGACGATTATGCCTTACGTTATATGCGATGAAATTTGATTGTAGGTGAAAAAAAAACATACTGCACTGTGAAATGTACGCAACAAAGCTAAAGCAAAAAATGGCTCAGTAATGAACAGAGAACCGGTAAGACTAAGGAGACCGGCAGAGGTTTGCGTAGGTATCGTTTTACTCCTTGGACTGAGCTCATTGTAGGCGAGGGGCCAGAAGGAGAGACGAATTCTCCTCCCCATGTTTACACCTCCATCTTTCAGAGTTCAGAAGTAATGCCTTTATTCTCAAAGGTCTATTTACCTGAAATAAAATAATACACAGGGGGGCACGGTGGCTTAGTGGTTAGCACGTTCGCCTCACACCTCCAGAGTTGGGGGTTCGATTCCCGCCTCCGCCTTGTGTGTGTGGAGTTTGCATGTTCTCCCCGTGCCTCGGGGGTTTCCTCCGGGTACTCCGGTTTCCTCCCCCGGTCCAAAGACATGCATGGTAGGTTGATTGGCATCTCTGGAAAATTGTCCGTAGTGTGTGATTGCATGAGTGAATGAAAGTGTGTGTATGTGCCCTGCAATGGGTTGGCACTCCATCCAGGGTGTATCCTGCCTTGATGCCCGATGACGCCTGAGATAGGCACAGGCTCCCCGTGACCCGAGGTAGTTCGGATAAGCGGTAGAAAATGAGTGAGAGAGAGAGTAAAATAATACACTCTATCGATATTTCAAAGACTTTTGCTTTCATGTTGTTATTATTGCCACACGTACATTACATCACAGCAGAATTAATTTTTTCACACATCCCACCATTGTAAGTTGTGGTCAGAGGACAGACGGTCAAACACCCCTGACTAACAACCCAGAGCCTTAACCACTTGTCCCACCACTGCCTTTCAGACACAAGATGAGAATCATCACTACATCTGGTGCTTCAACCCACCTCCTCTCCATCCACAGCTGCGTCCCCTTACTGTGCACCTCCATTGCCAGCGGTTAGAGGCTTCATGCACCACTGCACATAATACACAAGACTAAAACAGGTAAAGCAGCAACTTTTCACTCACAGTATTTTAGTATTCCTAGTTCATTCATTCATTCACTCATTTTCTACCGCTTATCCGAACTACCTCGGGTCACAGGGAGCCTGTGCCTATCTCAGGCGTCATCGGGCATCAAGGCTGGATACACCCTGGATGGAGTGTATTCCTAGTTTAACCCTGTAAAACCCAAATTTTGAAAAAATAAGCAAAGAATTTTTTGACCGCTCATATATTGTTTTAGGAGGCCTCTGATTTAGAAATGAAAGATTTTTCAATTTTTTTTCATTTTAGTAAGTTTTTAGGGAAATGTTGTAATATTGCAACGTCGGGCTCTGCTAGGAGCAGAATTTCTGTATTTGTACTCACTTTGTCTGAACAGATATACAGAGCATTTAAGCATTCGTTTGCAGGGTTGATTGCTTACTTTGCCCCAACAGTATCTATCATGAGTAATAATCACATAACAATCATATTTTGTATGAATAAGCATTTATTAATATAAATATTCTAAAAAATATATATTTAAAAAACTTTTTCTTCTGTCACTTTCAGTGTGGTTTGAAGTCTGTGATTAATTGCAGTGATAGTCCCTAAGACACTTATTTTCTACTGAGAAGCACAGGTGAACATTGCACTTGCTATCAGAATAGACTAACTCACTCACTCACTCACTCATTTTCTACCGCTTATCCGAACTACCTCGGGTCACGGGGAGCCTGTGCCTATCTCAGGCGTCATCGGGCATCAAGGCAGGATACACCCTGGACGGAGTGCCAACCCATCACAGGGCACACACACACTCTCATTCTCACACACTACGGACAATTTTCCAGAGATGCCAATCAACCTACCATGCATGTCTTTGGAGGAAACCGGAGTACCCGGAGGAAACCCCCGAGGCACGGGGAGAACATGCAAACTCCACACACACAAGGCGGAGGCGGGAATCAAACCCCTGACCCTGGAGGTGTGAGGCGAACGTGCTAACCACTAAGCCACCGTGCCCCAATAGACTAACTGAAAGATAGATCTAAGTATTATCCATACTCTCTGGATGGTCTATTATGCTCTCTCAACAGTTCAGATGTTTCCAAACTTTAAATTAAAAACTCTGCACTAAAAGTCTTTCCATTTGAAACTGTTGTACAACATTTATTGTACATTCCTTAGATAATTAGTTTTAATTGATTTTCTTCCTACAATCCACATAGTCATCTAAATTTAATCGAGAAAACTTTTTAAAATTTAATGTAACGAAAAGGCAACACAGCTAAAGAGCTATTCAATGCTCATTAAAGGTCAAGCCGGAATCGTTGAAGCAAATCTTAATATTAAAATGAGGGGGGATCAAAAATAAAGTCTGCAAAAAAATGACTTATTAAGGAAACACAGGGGCTTAACCTTGACCAACACAGATCCACACACACACACACACACACACACAGTTCCACATGCACAGAGCATTGGTTGAATGGTTAAATGATATAATCCATAATAAAACTAGATTTGTAAAGTTCGTTGCGACAAACTTTGATGTTGGCTTTGACGAGGTAAGTATTCGCAAAGGCCGGTGCTTTTTGGAGGCGAGTGGACATAAGGGTCAGTGTTACTTTTGGAGGCAAGTGGACAGAAAGATAGGGTGCCAAAACATTTGGAGGCAAGTGGAGACGAGCATGTGACGTCATCCAAATACTCCTGAGGAAGTTCCCCTAATTGGGCTAAGTGCTTTGATATGTCATGTTCATGTTGTGCTAATTTTTTATTTTCACGTGACATCACGTGACGTCATCAGAATACCCACGAGGCAGTTCCCCTCTCGTTGTGCTGAGTGTTTTGATATATCACATGCCCATGTTGTGTAAAATTTTTTATTTTCACGTGACATCATGTGACAGCATCAGAATACATGTGAGGAAGTTCCCCTCATTGTTCTGAGTGTTTTGATATGTCACAGTTTTTTGATTTTGCATATTTTGGGGGCAGGGCTGCGGGACAACCGAAAGGCCAGTCGGTACACCAATTTAAAAGTTTGTTCAGAGTATCACCCTAAAGGAGCTGGCCGAGTTTGGTGTAGATAGTTCAAAAGCTTGCCGAGTTATAAACCTCCAAAGTATATAATGGGAGTCTATGGGAAAAAAGGCCATTTTGAGACCCAGTACCGGAAGTACCGATACTCGGATCACTTATAAAAGTGATAGCATCAAACTTCAGACTTCAGACATATCCAACATATCCGAATTTGGTGCATGTGACTCAAAATTTTATAAATTTTTGTCTAAGCTGAAATAGGAAAACAGAATGTTGGCTTCTACAAAGCCAACATAATAAGGGGTATCTCCATATGTGCCATTTGTTAGTTAGTAATTCTGATCTTTAACATGTTGTCATTTCATGCCTAGACTTTCTAACTAATGCAAGCTAGTAGACATCAATTGGCCTGATATCATTAGAATAGACTTAATCAGTGTTGTATAAAGTACTAGAAAGCAATACTTGAGTAAAAGTACAAGTATCGTAATAGAAAAAGACTTTGGTAGAAGTGAAAGTTAACTTTTAGAATATTACTCAAGTAAAAGTCTTAAAGTATCTGATATTTACTGTACTTAAGTATTTGAAGTAAAAGTAAAAAGTAAAATTTCAGTGATTTTTGGTAGGCATAAGAGCAGGGGCAGTTCTAGGGTCTCATCTTTAGGGGTTTTTAGCCCTCAGTGAGAATTTAAAACAAGAAGAGTTTTATATTATATATTATATGACTACATAGTAAGCCAAAAGTTATGGTATTATTAAATGCCAAAAGTGGACACCAAAATTTTATGCATGATGTAATGATCCCAGTCTTGAATCAAATCAGTTCATGTATGTGTGCATTCTCTACAAACAGTGTGTCCAATGAATGCAGTCATTAATAAACAATATTCACAAGACAAAGATCAAATCAATAAATGTTATTTTTATTTAATATTGAATGGATTGTTTGCATTAATATTTTGTTTGTGCTACAACTCTGGTCATAAGAATAGTGAAATTTCACTGCTTTTGGTTGCCGTCTTTGCGGCTTTCAGCCGATTAACATTATGGATAAACGCCTCCAGCTCTGACTGCGCGTGCACGCTGCGCGTCCCTGTGCTTCTCCGTAGAGCGTGCGGAGCTGCGTAACGCAATCTAGGAGCAGTGATTCGCCAAACCTCCCTTATTGCAGTCACACACATTTCTTCTGATTTTATTTTGTAGTAACGAGTAACGAATCTGCTTAGTGGAAATATAGCGGAGTAAAAGTATACATTTTATCTAGGAAATGTAGTGGAGTAAAAGTGAAAGTTGACATCAATTTAAATAGCGAAGTAAAGTACAGATACGTGAAATTTCTACTTAAGTACGGTAACGAAGTATTTGTACTCCGTTAAATTACAACACTGGACTTAACTGATATGTACTTACATCCATTTATTGTGAACAACATTAGCATTATTAGCTGAGCAACACAAAAAAAAAGTTAATAAGTAATTTCACCATATACAGCCAATATACCTTCTTACTGTATAAAGCAATTGCTAAACAAACCTGTAAACAAACACACACATACAGTACATACACAAGCACATACTCTGGCACCCTGGTTTACCACTAGAACACAAAAAAAAAAAGTACAAATCCGTAAACACAGACACATAGAAAAGAAGAACTGCCATAAAGCAACACTGGTGTCTTATAGATGTACTGATTGGCTCCAGGCACTTTTCTGCTTGCCACATTATGTGAGTAAAATATTACATCTAACACACTGACCCTCAACACACGAGCATTTCTTTCTCTGTCTGAATCAGTTTGCACTGGAGTTTCACACCTGAATAACTTTCATGTGTGCGTGTATTGGTGGTTGTGTGTAAATTTAGCCCCTCTGTGATTCTATGTACTGTACGTGTGTGTGGATACGGTAATAAAACCTACTGTAGTCCTGCAATAGATTAGCTTCCACTCCCTAAATTTGATTGAAACTAATATAAATTGTGTCTTAAATTTTTAAAAGTTATCAAGCTGGTGGGTGAAGTTGGTGGTGGCACGTGGCAGGATTTGGACACTAATAAAAATGCCCACTACTTAGCAAGCTCTAGAATAATATAGTGACAGGACAGTGACAGTGACGTGACATACGGCTAAGTACGGTGACCCATACTCAGAATTCGTTCTCTGCATTTAGCCCATCCAAAGTGCACACACACACACACAGCAGTGAACACACACACACACACACCGTAAACACACACCCGGAGCAGTGGGCAGCTATTTATGCTGCGGCGCCCGGGGAGCAGTTGGGGGTTCGGTGTCTTGCTCAAGGGCACCTCAGTCGTGGTATTGCCGGCCCGAGACTCGAACCCACAACCTTAGGGTTAGGAGTCAGACTCTCTAACCTTTAGGCCACGACTTCCCCACATAGTATAGTAAGTGTGTTGTGTTATTGGCACGCATCAAGTCCAGGTAGTTTGTGTTACTCATCAATGTTGGGAGCTGCATTCGTTTGTTGTTGCTAACAGGTACAAAGTCCCAGGACCAAAGTGCAGGAATTCTTGATCCAAGGAATTTTACAAGTGGTGTTGTCTAAGCAGAACATGGCACAGTATCATTTCCTACTCAGGATGTCATGCATGAGGATGTCATGGAGTAACAGTAAGAAACACGAAGTAAGAAAATGTTTAAAAATAATAAAATAAACTTCCTTCTTTGAGCTGGAGGATGGATTCACCAGCGCTCAGTGCAACGTTACATTAGTCGTGCTGATCGTATCCTCTTCCGCGACCTCTCTCTCTCTCACTCATTTTCTGCCGCTTATCCGAACTATCTCGGGTCACGGGGAGCCTGTGCCTATCTCAGGCGTCATCGGGCATCAAGGCAGGATACACCCTGGACGGAGTGCCAACCCATCGCAGGGCACACACACACTCTCATTCACTCACGCACTCACACACTACGGACAATTTTCCAGAGATGCCAATCAACCTACCATGCATGTCTTTGGACCGGGGGAGGAAACCGGAGTACCCGGTTAAGCCACCGTGCCCCCCTCTTCCGCGACCTATCTATGTTTATTTTATTGAATGAAATTAAAAGTAAACACATCAATCACCCTTAGGTCTCCTCTTAGGAGAAGAGGTGTACCGACATAGATGGGCGATTCGTGCCCACTGGTTACTACAACCTCCTGACATGACCTCTTATCTAAACGACTCTCAGTTTATCTGTAAGGAAAGGAAAACACCAGCAGTGAAATCTCCAGCAACAAACATGCCCTGTTATTATCCTGGAGTCTTGTAGAACCTTGCGGTGATTAAACCACAGTGCACAAGCTATTAGTGCTTACTTTAAATTCGACATGCCATTAATCCTTATTATAAACAATGTTATTCCAAAAGAAATAATACAAGTAAGTCGTAGTTTATTACGACTGTTAATAATAAACTAACATAAAGTGCATAAGAGACAATAGGAGGATGGTAAAGATGGTATGAGAACCAGAAGGACAATTGGGAATAAAACAAAGGTAGGGAAAGAGAGCAGGCCAGTCCAGATTGTTTACTCCATCCTTCTTATCTTTGAGGGACATCGGCTGATTGTGATCGTACTTTCCATTCGTTTCTTCTGTCAGGTTTCTGCGCCTGTGTCCCCTGCAGCTCAGCCCACAGTTCCACTTCTGATGTTCACTGATCCTCATTTAGAGCCCCTCTGTATGGTTTCCTCCTGCTGGTTGTGTGTTTGTGTTTGTTGTTCTAACTTCCATCTGTGCCATCTGTCTCTCTCTTTCCCTCTTTCTTTCTGCAATCTATCTTTCTTTTGCCTGTTCTGAGAAACACTTCATGCTAGTTCGTTCTCTCTCTCTCTCTCTCTCTCTCTCTCTCTCTCTGTGTGTGTTTTACTCTCTCTCATTCTCTCTCTCTCATTCTCTCTCTCTCTCTCTCTCTCTCTCTACCTCTGTGTTTTACTATTTCTCTCTTTCTCTCTCTCTTTCTCTCTTTACCCCCTCCCCTTCTCTCTCTCTCTCTCTCTCTCTCTCTCTCTCTCTCTCTCTCTCTCTCTCTCTCTCTCTCTCTCTCCCTCTTCCACTCTCTCCCCACTCTCTCCTCCACTCTCTCTCCCTCTTCCTCTTTCTGTGTCTCTCCCCCCCCCCCCCCTTCTCCCCCCCTCTCTCCCTCCCTCTTCCGCTCTCTCCCCCTTCCTCTCTCTCTTTCCTCTTTCTCTCCTCCCCCTTCTATCTCTCTCTCTTCCACTCTCTCCCCCCTCTCTCCTCCACTCTCTCTCCCTCTTCCTCTTTCTGTCTCTCTCTCGTTCCCCCCTCTCCCCCTCCCTCTTCCTCTCTCTCCCCCTCTCTCCCTCTTCCTCTCTCTCTCTTTCCTCTTTCTCTCCTCCCCCTTCTCTCTCTCTCTCTCTCTCTCTCTCTCTCTCTCTCTCTCTCGCTCTCTCTCTCTCTCTCTCTTCCTCTCTCTCTCTTGCACCCTCTCCCCCCCCCCTCTCCCTCTTCCTCTCTCTCTTCCGCCCTCTCTCTCCCTCTCTCTCTCTCTCTCTCTCTCTCTCTCTCTCTCTCTCTCTCTCACAGTGACCGCAGAGACGTGATCAATGTTGATGTGAAATTTGTTCTGACACACTTGGATTTCAGCATAAATCGTCGGTCATGCTCATCATCCACTCCATCATCACGGTTCCATACTTCACACTTGGCAAAACATTCCTAAAACCAAACCAAAGCACACTGTGACTTCAAGCCACACCTCCTTGTCAGAAGCCGGCCTCCTTATCGTGTCAGTCATGTGGACGTCTCCTATCTCTTTAGTGTCCTTCACTTCCCTGATAGTAGATTAGTTTCTGTTACTGCTGCCTTCTCTTTCTCTGTTTTCCAATGCTGATGTAAAGAGATAATGAAGGTATGAAGCTGAATCCTTGTTAAGCATTTAGTTTCAGTCAAAGACCTCATTAATGCTGTTCTTGCCATCATCAAACGTACACGGCTATCGGCTCAGAAAGACGTTTTTCTCGCTGAAGGTTAGACATGGATGAATATCCGTGCTCAGAATAACTCGTTGTTTTGAGGTACATGAACATAATCTTTTCGAGATGTGTAAAAGAAAAGATTTAATCAGAACACAAAATAATACAACATTCTGCCAGACTTCTGAACATAATTTGTACATACATAGGTTTTATTCTTCCACATAATGGTGTTGTGCTCCGATTTGCTCTCTCTGCATTTACGTTTTGGCGACGTTTGCTGCTGCGTTGGTCTGAATCTTAACATGTTTCCTGTTTATTTGGCTTTGTTGTGCTTTGATTTATAGCTGTAATATAGTTCTGTGTGCATGAGCCAAGCCCAGGGAACATGTTTTTTTGCTGAGAGAAATAGGTTCAGATTTTGTGTTCAGCAAGTTTGCTGCATTTTCACACTGTTTTAAGACAACAACTGACCATCTAATGTCTAAATCCCACAAAAAGGTGTCATTATTTTGATAGACCTGGACCGTTTGCACTTAGCTGCGATGGCTAAATGAAAATGACGGAGTGTTTTCCAGGCGTTTCTTATCTCCAAAAGCAGAAAAGAATATTTTTTTCCAGTGTCTCCTGTTTTACCTTTGCAAGGGGTCAAAAAATTGTAAATGCTACAAGGCATCTCTGCAGCCTGATGTAATAAGGCTCTTCCATCAAGACGACGGTTTGCCATAATAGACCGTCGTTGGCTTTATATTCTATGAATTCCTCATGAGTTTATGACTTTAAAATCCATTTTTCTTCACGTCTATCTTGTGTGCAAAGCGAACGGATAAAGTTTTCAGTGTCTTATATTTTCACGCCTAACTGATGTACATGGGAAGTGGGTTACATTTGAAGTGCAGCAGTATGAGCAGTAACCTGTGAAATAGAACACAACTATAACCTAACATTATATAAAAAGAAAGTTTAATTTCTGAAAGAATGTTTACTTTCATCACAGATGGAGGCAGAGGCCAGGGTAACCGAGCAATCGCTTAGGGGTCCTTATTCGGAGGTAGGCACAAGGTCGTGACTGTCAAGCTGAGAACTTAACCCTTGTATGATGTTCGGGTTTGTGGGACCCATAATCATAAACATCAATAGTTTTGAAAAACTTTGCTTCCTTGTAGGGGGCACGGTGGCTTAGTGGTTAGCACGTTCGCCTCACACCTCCAGGGTTGGGGGTTCGATTCCCGTCTCCACCTTGTGTGTGTGGAGTTTGCATGTTCTCCCCGTGCCTCGGGGGTTTCCTCCGGGTACTCCGGTTTCCTCCCCCGGTCCAAAGACATGCATGGTAGGTTGATTGGCATCTCTGGAAAAATTGTCCGTAGTGTGTGATTGCATGAGTGAATGAGAGTGTGTGTGCCCTGCGATGGGTTGGCACTCCGTCCAGGGTGTATCCTGCCTTGATGCCCAATGACACCTGAGATAGGCACAGGCTCCCCGTGACCCGAGGTAGTTCGGATAAGCGGTAGAAAATGAGTGAATGAATGAATGCTTCCTTGTAAATTTGTTGATTTGTTTTTTCCACTCATACTGTAACTTGATTAAATTTGATTTTCTTTTTTTATTACATTTTATTATAAAACAACAAAAAACGAGTAGCACTTTAATAAAAAATGTGATGTAATAAAGGTAAAGGGCAAATATTAACCATATATGCTGTTCATATTGCTTGTCATTGGGATGAAGTAAACATCTGTAGAGTATTTTAACATCAAATTTTTGATTGTATTGAATTAAAAACCTAAAAATGCAGCGGGTCCAGATGACCCACGAACACTGGCTGAGTAACAAAAATTACTAGCATAACATACAAGGATTAATTCTTGTAAAATGTCATGAACATGCACCATGAATGGAATTAGGTAGAAATACTGTGCTAATGTAATAGTGTGCTGTTTGTGAGTCTTTGGGTGTGATGTGTGAGTCTCTGATCTCCAAAGGTGGTTTTGCTCAGGAAGGTAAGACTTTCTTTATCATTGTTTTTTTTTTCTTGTCAATGATGGTTGTTTTTTTTTTTTTTTTTTTTTTTTTTTTTTAGAAAAACTAGGTTAAATACAATAAAAACAAGAGGATCATTTAAATCGAGTTACATTGATCTGGTTTGTAGTAATGAGCAGAACCATCTGAACTCATCTGTCTTCATTCTTTCAACTGTCATAATCTTAAATATGGGAATCAGTTTTCAATGTGCAACGCGTTTAATAATTTACAGCAATTGGACGAATACGTTTTTGGGTCCCTGCGAAGAGCAAAAGTTTCAAAAGAATATCCTGACAAATAAAAGTGTGAATAAAGAATGAGGGGAAAAAAAAAAACATTTCCAATAGCCCGAGAGTCATAAATACATTCATGACGAATGCACGAGGTGGTGAAGGAAAGAAAACACAAATCTGAAAAACACAACGTATTTAAATTCGTTGTCCCCGAAGGATCCTGATATCCAATTTGTAATCTGTTTTCTTATATTCAGCTCATCAAGCTGAAACATATCTTTTTATAATAACGTGCCCTGCTCACTAAACTTTACCTTAACTCATCCTTGCTGTAGCGTTCAGTTATTAATAAATATCATTTGCTGGCTTAAAGAACAGTACAGTACCTGTTTCTGCGTCTAATTAATAAGACGTACTGTATGAATACATGAAAAGATTCTTTTCAGTGTGCAGAACTGATTTGAATCACAGTCGACTCAAATGGGTGATCTGTAAATATGTACTAATTTAACCCAGTGGAATTTAAACGGTATTGTACTTTAAACTGAATGCAACCTCAGACAAATGTATATTTAGAGAGTCACACATTCGACTGAGCATTCTGAAGCATAGTCTTTATATTTTAGACTATTTAATTGGTAGCACTAAAAATACTATATACTATTTATATAAAGTGAGTGAAGCCACTCACTTTATATAATGATATGAATGATATGAATGTAATAAATACAGGTACACATACTTTTTCATGACTGTATTTCTTAGGGATGAGCGAGTACAGCATTATCTGTATCTGTATCCGTATCTGTTAACCATATGAATTATTTGTATCTGTATCCATACTCGGAGTAGGCGTGACTTGTC